>NW_020438948.1:26808-36298 GCF_000699045.2 Agrilus planipennis
TATATAAATATGTGCTTTCAGCACATACTTTGTAATCGGTGCTGCCTTTCTTGTAAAAAAAGAAGGTACTATTAAAATAAGATGATATTCAAGTGTATGCATGTACTGATTGTTTATCCAATAATTATAATTTTTGCAAGCATTATCATTTTCATTAATTCAGAAAAATTAGATACTCAAAATTAGTTTAGTAACAAAAGAAAGAAAATACGTAACTGTGGGGTAAGCACCTACGTATTGTATATCCACGTGCAATTATTAATTTGTTATTAGCGAGCCCTGCAGGAATATAAGACCGATATGTAAATATTTTTGTCGGCGCCTATACCGGGGACAACTACGCCACCCTCTTCCCTCACACTCGGGGGATGGTATGGTGCTAGTAGTCGTCCATACGCGAGCTACAGCGCTGCTAGCTGAATGTGTCTATACTTCGGTCGGGGCGTCGAGTCCTGTTGACAAACAGCACTGACTTGCACTTATATTTTACCCATTTACAAAAATCGAATTAATAATATTTTCTATAATAAATTATAAATTTATATGTATTATCTTTATGATAGAAGGAGCAAAAAGTATTAATGCCCAAAAGTTCTTTTTGTTGCCGTGGTAGATATTTATATAGTTGCTAAAAATTAGGAAGGCGTTCCCCTTAGTGGTTGTTTATTTCGGAAAAAATTTGATTGCTATGGGGATTTAATACATTATTACTGGTAAACACAAGCCATTGAAAAGATTCATAAAGTTCATGAAATAATACATAAGAAGCAATTTTTATTTATGTATGAACATTTGTTGTAAAGGACGTGTTTACTGTGAAACTACAGACCACTTTTTACAAATATGTACCTGTTTGAACTATAGAGATTATGTTGAATAATAAATAAAGTTAATTAAGAACCAAATAGATGTAATGTTTAAATGGCGACTAACTGCCACAAGTTGATTTTCCACTTAAGCTAGTTTCCCTTTTCAGTAGCAAATTTACATGTAGCTTGTAGCTCTAACAAAAAAGTTCTTCATACATCATTTATTCGTAGGTGCTTCTTGAGTTCTTTTTTTTTATTTTTGTGGTAAATGACTTGATAATGTGATCTGGTGTTACGTATAGTATGATACTCGCCGGGGCGTGCAAATTATAAACATTTTAAAACGTAAAATGTGACGGTAAATTTTCCATAAAAAAACGTTAACTTTTAGTTACACAATGATAAAAATAAATTTTGTTGAAATACATTATTTTTCGTTATTTCATAGAAACGNTTTACTACAATTCTCATTTTTGCTGTACTTATACTCTTAGTAATTTTAAATGTTATGTTGTATTATAAGCTGTGGTCACTGGAGGAGGCGCCTCCTTATACACTTTTAGATCTTCACATTTTGAAGTAGGTCATATTTACTTTTACATATTTAAAATTGCTAAAACAGTATACACAATTTCAAAACTATTAATTGTTTTAATAGGGAACCCCCCAATTCCCATGAAGAGTGGATTAAACTGTTACAAAAACAAGAAACTCTTCATACAATCGAAATGCAGAAATGGCAAAGAGTTCTAAAGACGTCAATTCAACTTCTTAAACAAGTAAGTTAAAGTTGTATTATTAATAATAACAAATAACGCTTAATATTATTAACAATAAACAACGCTGAGTATTTGTTCCGACTGTAATATAAAAGTGAAGCTAAACGTGAAATTATGGTTAATATCTTTTTTTATTGTTAGATTGAAGATTCCCTTAGCGAATTACAACATTCCATTCACCCAACTTACACAAATAAAATAATGTCCGTAATACAAAACCACAAGGACACGTTGGACAAAGTGCAGGAAGAACTGTAGGTCAATTTATATTAAGGCTAATTTTAAACTATTTATTGTTGGTATTAGAGCTGTGTTAATGTTTTAATTTACAAATTTTATCTCCTGTTCCTTCTGTTTTATTGTATAGCACGAATACTGTAGTTAGGTTACAGAGAAAACAAAATGGCTGTTTGTAAGATATCGAAAGTTCAATAAAACGAATTTAGAGACACAATTTTGTGTGTTAATATCCTTTCTTAATAACAGAAATAAAATCGTTGGTAATATTATTGTGAAACATTTTTAATAAAATTTATACTTTTAAGAAAATTGCTGTTGCATGTTTCAAACATGTTATTATGAACAACTACATATTTTTCGGTTTCTTAAATCGTTATCAAGAGTACTTAATGTAATAATAGTAATAACTTCAATGGTTTAACTAGTTCTTTTATATCTAACAACTGGTATTATTCGACACTGTGTGTTTAAAAGTTATGTGTAAACCCTTCATATTACTCTATTACAGAAAGTCAAACTCTGTTTTTAGTCATTCGTTTTGTTATTTAATTTCTAAATACTGTAATACTAATTTCTCTCCTTTATCTGAATGTATCAGTTTTATACTATCAAAATCTAATTTATGTTTAAACACTATACAATGAGTACTTAAGCCTTACAGTTTTTTTTTTTTATTTTAAATAAAAGTAAAGTTTTCAAAATAAATCATAAAGATTGCGATGCATAAAAATGTAAAAAATCTACAAGTTTAAGTACTAACTGTATAGACTTTAAATACTAATTTGGATAACAAAGGAGAGACTAACCCTATTGGAGCAATTAGAAATTAAGAAAGCATTTTCTAAACAATAAAATACATAAATGAACAAATAGACTTCAAAGACTTAATTATAATAGAGCAATCTTTAAATCTTACTTATAACGTACAAACACATGCATGCGCAAATTAACACGCGTGGTTGGATAAAGTTTAAGACATGGAAATATGAAAATAGCATAAAAATTTAAGAAGCCAGAACGTATGTAGTTATTTTCAATAATGTTCCTGAAAGATTCAAAAGCAATTTTGTTTAAAAGTATAAATTTTGTTAATATGCTCTTTAAACCCAACTGGATAAACATATGCCCACTGAATTTATGTACTTTTTCTGGAAAGTGATAGAGAATTACACCTTAGAAATAGTTTTTAACTATTTAATTCGCATTATACATATGTTAGAATTTTGCAATGTTTTATTATAACAATTGTTACTGCTTACTGACTCACGGCAAAATTATAAAAATTTAATGTACACGAATTTTACTTCAATTCTGATTCATCAAACAACAAAATACTTTACTCTTTTAGTATGAAAGCATACGAACAATGAAGTTAAAATTCAGCGAAAAAATGTTATTTGCAATTCAAAAAAATATCTCTTTAAAGACTGAACTGCGTTCACAACTATTATTATGCTGCCAATATATTTACGTCACACACCGTAAACATTACCCATAGAAATTACATTATATTATGCGTAACTGATTCGTTAAGAAATGGGTAAAACCACTTATAAAAAACAAAGGACCTATTTCATCACCCAAAAACGTTTATTGGAACATTAATGGGTTTGTTTTTTTTAATGTACAGTACATAAAATCTTACTATTTATCTTCTGGCTTGGAGAAAACTAACGTGTAACCACATTTACCGCAGTAATGCCTGTCTTCCATGGCTGCCATAAAGACCCCGGCGCCACACTGTTCGGCAGGGCATTCACGGCGCAGCCTATGGATTTTACCATTCTCGTCAACCTAAATGCAATATTGAAAAAGGCAAATTATGATTAATAATTATTCAATGTAACATTAAATTGATTCAAGCAGTTAAAAAATGCGTACCTTATAAAATTTTAAAACTGCCAATTTGACCTTCTTCTTCTTGTGCTTGATCTTCTTGGGAGTGGAATAATTCTTCTTCTTACGCTTCTTGGCACCTCCCCTCAATCTTAAGACCAAATGCAATGTCGATTCCTTTTGGATGTTGTAATCAGACAAAGTACGGCCATCTTCCAATTGTTTTCCAGCAAAAATTAGACGTTGTTGGTCAGGTGGAATTCCTTCTTTATCTTGGATTTTTGCCTTCACATTTTCGATTGTATCGGACGGTTCGACCTCTAAAGTGATGGTCTTACCCGTTAAAGTCTTCACGAATATTTGCATCCTGTGAGGCTAAATATAAAAAAACATACAATTTATCTTGCTTTCTAAAATTAAGCTGAAACAGTTATTTTGATGCCGATATATTGATTTTAAATGACAATACATATAAAAGATAAGTTCAAAAATAAGTAAAATATAAAAAAATTCAGAGTATACAAATATTTATAAAAGAGAAATGAAACAAAAGTAAGAGGCATTAAATGGCTAATTTCTATCAAATTTCCTTTCTGAAAGGAACCTTTAAAATTTTATTAGAATGCTGACATTTAACTGCGAATAATCAAAAAATTGGCCAGGTACATGCAAAATAATACAGTTTAGGATCTTAAAAAAAGTCGTTTTTGTGCAACTTTATTTTATTACATTACAAAAACAAGTTTACACAAGCAATACAGCATTAATGCAACCATCATTTTCAGGATTATTTGTGACCTGTGCATATTTTCCCCAAATAATTTTTCCTGCTTGAGTAACTAAACCTAATTCAGAAATATTCACTTCAATTACTGTTCCTTTTGTAATAACACCTAAACTTGTATACATTTGTGAACTGGGGTTCTTCTTAACACCAATTATGGGTAAGCAGAACGTCGCTTTTAATTCTGGATGAGTCACATGAGCCTTTTTAAATCTTAAAGCCATGGGCCTTATAAATCTTTCAAATTTTGGTGGTTTCCGTGTAAAATTTTCTCCAACGTATGTCACTTTAGTTACCATTCTTTTCCATGCCTTACGCTTTGTTCTACCAGTTCTAATCACCCTAAAAACTTCAGAATCAGCTTGAGCTCGAACTTTTGGTATTGGCACATCCCATTTTCCTGCTTTTTCTTTACGTTTCTGCTTAATCATATTTGAGAGAACCTTAGCTCTTGACTGGATATTACGATCTAATAGATAGACAGGCAAGGCTCCTTCAGAAACTTTCCCTTCATCTTTCTTTGTCCTTTTCTCTTCATGAGCTTTAATTTTCTTTTTCATTTGTATCTTTTCATTTCTTCGCTGTTTGTTGAATAGTTTTGCTTTGATACCTCGTAAGCTTTGGGCTATTTTGGACCTTTTATGTGGCTCACGAGCTTCTCTTTTCCGCTTTCGTTCTTCATAATCCAAACGTCGTCCGTGCAGCTTACGGTGACGTTCAATATATTCGTTCTGCGGCATTTTTCAACTTAAAAAAAAGCAAGTGTAAGCAATAATCATATTCAAAGTTTTAGGTTATCTCTGTGAATATGACTATTGCCACATTCGCATTAGACGAATACTATCGAAATGCGTATCACTTACCTTCAGAATATGTTCTTCGACTAATTAATAGTCATATTCAAAGAGATATGGAACACTTAACACGAAATATGTTTTTTTAGTTTAACCCACGTGTATTCGACATGCTAAACTCGTTTGTACAAGTACAAAATTTTAATTACCAAATCAACCTAGTTTTTCGTAAATTTCAGACACTTAAACTAACATCACAAATTAAATTACAAATGGATTAGTAACGTATGCTTACCTTTTTTTTATTTACAGCACCATCACAGTCTCACACACCAAACGAAAAGACGTATTACAAACGGAAACATAGATCAGTTGTGAATACGTCATATGCGCAGGTTTGACAATTAGTCAAATCAGCAACTGTTTTAAAATTATTTTATTGAATTAATTTATTTTAAACAGAATTAACAACAATAATATCCAACTGTTTGTTTAAACAAATTCTGTGTATTTATTATTCAAACTAATTGGTAAAAGTTTTCTTATCATTTTAAACGAACCGTTACTTAAATTACACTAATTATCAAATTATCAATTCACAAACAACGTAACAATAAAAAGAATATCATTTGTTACTCTGGCGTTATAAAATCAGATTGTTTAATAAACTAAAGGTATTTCTTAAATATTTAATAAATTAGTTCCTTAAAAAAATGAGCAACATAAGCAAAATGCCCGATTTAGAAAAAGAGTTATTGGAACAATACTACAAGAACGTAAGTTATACACTATAAAAAGTAGCACGGCTTTTTAAACAGTATAGTATATTTTAAGTTAAAATACAAAGAATCTCTTATTGAAGAGAGGAAAAAAATTGACGAAGAATATGAAAATACGTACATAAAATACTTGGAAGGAGTTAATAAAGTTAACGAGCTCAAATATACCATCGCCCCAATTGAAGAGGAAATAAAGAAAAACGATAATTTAAAACTGGAAAATGATAAACAAATAAAAATATTTTTAACTAACGATGAACAATTAAAAATAATGAAGGAAAAATTAAAAGAAGAAAACAGGAATGAATGGTGCCTTCCCTATAAATACTAAAAATATGTTCGTTTATATTAATTGTACTATTATTTTTTTAGTAAAAAATTCGCCGAAAACGTAAATGTAACATACGAAAAAATTAAAGAACTTCCGGAAACCTTTGTAAGCACACTTTTTTAATTTATAATGATATACTAGATATTTTACGACTTATAATATCTTAGACGAACGCCAGTGTAGAAGGTGCTACAAGAGAGGCAAAAAAACATCTAAGGGAGTTAACAGAACTAAAAGAGTCTCTTACTATAAAAGTTAATAAGATAAAACAAGAGCCTAATTCATTAGAAGATTATGTAGTACCCTCTAACGTCAATGAATCGCTGAAACAGATAAATATAATAAACATTAAACATTTTGGAGATATTACAAAAAATACATCCACAATGGCAGATATACAAAAAAATATCAACACTTTGAAAAAAAAGATTTCGGAAGTCGAATCGAAACCGAATGTTGATTCAAATTAGTGTCATACCTTATGTAATAACAAAATAGTAGTATCTATTTGCAATAATATGTTTTCTACTATATTTATCATTTGTATTAATCTTTATGTACTTTAAATTAACGATTTCCTTTTTGTTTGTTAAGATAATTTCCTCTACTTTTGTGTAACCAATAAACGTTAACTAATTTAGTTTCTTTTTATTTCATTTAAGTAAATGAAAACATTCTCTGATAAAAGAAAAATTTCGTATTATTTTCCCATCCTTCACCAATGATTTACCAATTTAAAATTAAATTTAAATAATAAAATCGCAGACATATTTGTGAAGTTTGTGTTTGTTTAGTTAACAAAAAAATTTTTAAATGTACATACTTTGTTAGATTTATTAAAATTTCTAAACTTCGCAGTTTGGCAACACTGAAATTAATAAATATATACATAAATAACCTCAGAAAATGGTCGTACGTATCTATGGTCGTACATCAAGCAAAACAAAAACACAAAACATAACCCTGCATCTTGATACGTTAAACGATTATAAAGAAATGTCTAATAATTTAATTAAACGCAGTAAGAAGACCTTAAAAAAAAAGAAATTGCTGACAAACCTACAGAGTTCCTCTGAATCCGATGAAGAAAGTAGTGCACATGAATTATCACACTATAAAAACGATAAAATCAGAATGATGAAGGAGGTTTTAAAAATACTCAATCCAAAAAAAATTAAATCGATGGCTCCCGATTGTATAAAAGTGCGTATTAGTATACAAATGTACTAGTAGCATGTTCATAAAGCTTTATGGATGAATTACAGCATTTG
This sequence comes from Agrilus planipennis, assembly GCF_000699045.2. Lineage (NCBI taxonomy): Eukaryota > Metazoa > Arthropoda > Insecta > Coleoptera > Buprestidae > Agrilus > Agrilus planipennis. The sequence goes on from NW_020438948.1 coordinate 34,432, forward strand.
GATATTGAAGAAATAAATGCCATGCTTTTAGAAGAACTTCTGGGAATATCCAATAAAAGATTAGGCTATATTTTCAATGGAGAGAACCCTGATCGAGAGAGTAGTTCTTCAGAGTCAGAAGATGAAAAGATAGCTGAAGTAATATCACTGGATGATATTTCTGATGATGATATTGAAATATGTATCGGACCTGATGATAAAGATGCAATTGTAGATGGTAAATGTTTTAATTGATTTACTTTTAATTGATTATGTAGAAGTTAAAGAAGTATATATGACATTCTTTTAGAGTTGGACAAGAGATATAAAAAGCAGAAGGCAAAATCTAAAACAAAGTCGATAAAATCTGAAAAATCAGAGAAATCAAGAAAAAGGAGCCACCACTCACAAAGTAATCAAAAAGGAACTGAAGACGGTAATTTAATGAGTGTCCTAGAACTTCTAGAACTTCAAGCCAGAGCAAGAGCTATTAGATCACAATTAGCATTAGAAGCAGCTCAAAAGAAAGAAAAAGAGACAGAAAATTTAAATGTGAAGCTGGAGGAAATATCTGATGATGACGACGCTGTAATTGTTCAAAGTCCAGAAAAAGATGAGATAGTTATAGACTCTAGTGACTCTGAAGAAGAAAGGGAATCTCATGAATTACAAGAAGCTGAGAAAACTTCGACCATTAGTTCAAAACGCTCACCTCATGAAAATGATGAATCTGAAAAACTAAAAGAAAATACAGCACAGAAAAAAATTAAACAGAAAGTTAAAATAATCAGAGACTGGAGCATACAAAATAATAATGTTACAGATAATTTTCGGACAGAAGAAAATACCCATACATGTGTAGATAAAATACATTTTCAAGTAAATATTCAAAAAGAAGGTATGAAAAATACTCAAATTATAATAGGCAAACAAAACACTCCAGAGCATATTGAATCAAAAGATAAATAGGTACATAACCATTCCAATTGACTGATTATTCGTAATTATAATTTGTTTTGTCTTTGCTCATGCACAACCTTGTTTAAAAATTAATTTTTACATAATAGACTTCTTTCGCTCAACCATAAACTATTTATTTTTAAGGTAAAATGAGCAATCAATGTTCATATTTTTATGCAAAAGTTAAATCTAACAACGGCTTTTCTGTAAAATTTGAGTAAAAAACGTTTTCATTCTCACGATGTCCGATTTTCCCCCCTTGATGTGTAAATATTTTTTAAATGTATTAAATAGGTATCCTCGCGATTACTTACATTATGTTTTAAGGTTTTATTGAAAAAAATGTTTGGGTGGGCATGGAAGATTACTTTTCAACTTTGGCAAAAGCATTGCATTTAGAAGGGGATGAAGTTTTGGGACCCGCAGTGAAACGAAAATCGAGAAGAAGACGTCACGGACACTCCATCATCCCTCCTCCAGAGGCAGAATATGTGCCTATTAAAAGAAGTAAGTGCCCCAAACATTTAAAAATGCACTATATATTCCATCGAAATTAATTAATTTTGCGCTCAAAAGAAAAAAAAATGAACTTGTTTTAGATGATCTTGTGGCGTCAAGGGATAAGCGAGGCAGAAGGACAATACCCACAGATTTTACTACAATTCTCATTTTTGCTGTACTTATACTCTTAGTAATTTTAAATGTTATGTTGTATTATAAGCTGTGGTCACTGGAGGAGGCGCCTCCTTATACACTTTTAGATCTTCACATTTTGAAGTAGGTCATATTTACTTTTACATATTTAAAATTGCTAAAACAGTATACACAATTTCAAAACTATTAATTGTTTTAATAGGGAACCCCCCAATTCCCATGAAGAGTGGATTAAACTGTTACAAAAACAAGAAACTCTTCATACAATCGAAAT
>NW_020438948.1:40806-43263 GCF_000699045.2 Agrilus planipennis
TCCTACAACTTATTTTTTAAATCTATATTTCTACTTAGTCAATAATATATTATCCATATTAATATTATTCCAAAATGTGTTTACAAACGTGTAGGATAATCGTCATTTAAAATTATTTAATAGCTCAATTTACACTGCAATTTCTTTCGGGCGTGGTGGAATGTGATAGAACGAATGTATATGGCAATTTCTGCGAGTTTTTATTTTTCGTTTGTAGAAGAAGTAGCCATTAATTATGGCCGCTTTAAATTTATTGCGTATCCCAAACGGCATTCCGTTGATCACTCAATTTGCAACGTTTAAAAAAGCCAACAACAATTACGTTGTCGTTGAAAAGAACTCGCGCTTGAACGTCATACATATGAACGCACGGCTTTTTTTTGTTTATGATCTTGTTTTTGTGCGCATCGGCTTCTACGCGGGCTGAATAATGCAATTGTTTTATGCGCTGCGAACTGCATTCGGTTCTGCAATGACGCCAAATGTTGAAGGATCTATTGTGCGTCTACTGCAAAAATTAACTGCAGGTGTCATTCACAACTCATACAGTACCTACCTCAATTTTAACGTCGCTACGTTTCACTTTTCTGAAGGGGATGAAATATTATTAGTGCTAAATATGAACACACTTGGGTAATAATGATATTGTGACATAATTGTAATTGTTCAAAGTCCAGAAAAAGATGAGATAGTTATAGACNTGCAATTAGATTTTAATAATTTGTTTTTAAAAGAGCAACATTCAAATACACAAGGAATGTTAATTATATGTATCTATATTGCACTTATATGTGGTACCTAACACAACTGACTTTCTTTTCAATGTAGATTAAAAGTCTATTTTAAATCGATCTAATTTCGTGTTTGGGTTCTTCGCTATAAAACTTTAAACGCGAAAATAAATAATAAAATAAACTTTTACTGACATTGGTATTGTTTATGTACAAAGTTACATACGAACACTAACAACGAATTTAAAGGTCGGCGAAGCAGTACAGGTAAACATATATGCGCGTCGTGTTTACATTTAGATTTCTAATTTCAATTGTCCTGTTCAATGTCATTTCTGTAGTAAGCAAAGTTATTTTGTGGATTATGAAACTTTTGAAAAGTTCAATGGGTATGTAAAGCTATACCCTCTCAATAAAATTAGCATATTTTTTATTTCGTTAATTAAATATGTACCTACCATAGAACCCCGCTCGTTATGTTGATACAATTACTCGAAAATATGTAGATAACTGGATAAGTGACAAATAAGCGCCCCTCAACTGAACACTTTTTATTAAATTTTTTCTTTGTTTAGCATAAAGAATATACTTTCTTATTCCCGCCATGTTTTTGCGACTAAATACATGCATATCTTAAATGCTTCTGTAGTAACATACAAATAGGGTAAAGGTTAAGGGCATCATTATACTTGCAGCGAAATGAAGAATAATATTATGAACTATTTCTTTTGTTCAATTTCAGGCCTCAGCCGCCGTGTAGCTCCTCCCATCACGCTGCCCGTCACCCTGGAGGACCCGGCCGCGACCTGGAAGGGACCGCCCGCTGGTTCGGATTCGCAACCTTTCGTTCCGACCTCGGCTAACTCGTTTTCAGGGCCGCCGGCGGGTTTCCAGGGGCAGTCGCCCTTTCAGGGCCCGCCGGCGGGTGCAGGTTCGCCCGCGGGTGCGCCTCAATATCAACAAGGTGGACCGCCCCCGCCTCCCGGATCTACCACTCCCCAGTACACTGCGTCGCCTGCACCGTCAGGATCTTCAACACCTGGGCCACCAGCACCCAATGCCTCCGGGCCGGGAGGAGGAGGTAGTACGGGAGGGTTCGGACCCGCGAATAGCGGTGGCGGACCGCCGTATAATGGACCTGGCCCAGGGCCGTTCGGGTCACCTTCCGGGCATCAGGGGGGTGGTGGTCCCCCGGGTGGACCTTTCGGCCGACCAGGTTCATCTGGGCCGCCGTTTGTGCCGGGTGGCGGTAACCACCCTCATTTTCCATCGCCCGGTCATACGTTCGGTCCCGCCGCCGGTTTTGGTATGCCGCCCGGATCGCCTTTCGGCCCAGGACCGGGTCACCCGATGACCGGACCAATGGGACCGACGCATGGAATGATGCCTGGCCAAATGCCCGGACCCAATCCTGTAGATAGGCTAGAACAAGGGTGAGTCATTTTCATTCTCGTAGAACACATTTATTTTAAATCGAAATACCATATATGTGTTACTTGTGCATTATTTCTGTATCAAATATTTATTCCTGATTATAAAGATTATGAAGTAGGTACAATGTTAGAATTTTATTATTAGTCGCATTTATTAATATTGTGTATGTGCACTATCAGGTCGTGCATCCAACAGTCTTTTAATTTTATAATTCACAAAAACTTCTAACATCGAAGTATTTACTTATATTTGGATTATGATAACTTCTAGGATTATAATAATTTATTTTATA
>NW_020438948.1:43534-45691 GCF_000699045.2 Agrilus planipennis
TTGAATTATAGTGTATGAAAATTGTCAAAATAAACTTTCAACCCCCATAACTTTTTATGAGGTGAGACCGCCGCAAATTTTTTATGAAGTTTTACTCAGGTGACCACCCTTTTTCGATCTCCCCCTACCCCCACCCCCATCTAACCCCCATAACTTTTTATGGGTGTGAGACCGCCGCGAACTTTTTATGGTACAGTGGTGGGGAAAACCTCCTCTTTCGATCCCACCCACCCCCTGTCATCTAGACATTTACCGAACTAATTGCTAGCAGAAGAGGAGGTAAATGATTCCTTTTTTTGATAACGTTGTCTTTTGAAGATTATATTCATTAATTTGTTCTGTACCAATTTTGATGTGTACTCTTTTTTTATACGTATAGGTACTTTGTGTTTATAAAATTTTTCATTTGTGGCAACGTTGCATGTCGATGTTCCGCACGGGGCTTAAGTTACGACGTGTAAAACAATTGAAAGATAACTAAGACCGCGTGCAATGGCACGTCCGCTGTCCCATTTACGTCGACCCCCGCCGCTTGCATTGGCACTACTTTCTCGTTAACGTAATCGATTAAGATGTCGGCAAATTTTAATTAATTACAACAGCTGTATTGCACTGGATGTCGGATTAAGTTGTTTCATTGCGCATGCAAATACCCACTACGTGCATCTACAGGTGATATAATATACAGGGTGTACGCTAAATTAGTTCATTTTAGCATGCTAGTTTAAGGTTTTGTAGATCAACTTGGAAAACTTGAAATTCTCAGGGAATTTGCTAACCGTTGGAAAACCAGAGAATATTTTTATTTGCAAGCGAAAGGTTCTGAATTTCAAAAATTTCAGCATATACTGTCAAATTAATCTAATTTTAAAAATACTTTTTTCAAGTAGAAAAGTTTTAATTGGATTGCCGGAGTCTCGACGCAACGACGTGAGTATAGACACTAAAGGGGATGGTCGAAGTAACGTAGCACGTTCGACCCAGTCGAGCACTGGAGCAGCATTTGCTCGCAAAGGCAATGGATTGTCTGCTTGAAACCGGTGCTGCTGTGATGCGGCGCCGTTTTCTATGCTGACGCTGCTGCTGTGCTGTCGTAGCGGCGACGTGTCTTTGCCGATGCCGTCGTACTTTTCGTTCATTCGTTGTTTTCTCTCTCTCTCCCTCTATCTCTCTTTTTCTCTTCTGTAACGCGCGTACAGGTGCATGCTATGGAGGATCGGGGAAAGACAGGCGAGAACGCAGTGCTGTAGCGTAGAGGTACCCGCTGCTTCCTTACTTGCTGCCTTGGCGTATGTTCGTTCTTTCTCTTCTTTCGCCTTTCTTCATCATCTTATTATTCTTCTTCGTTTTCGGTTCGGCGGTTCCTTGCTTGATTCCGCTTCGCGTCGCCTTATTAATTTCTCCTTAATTATTATTTGAAAATGACGATTTCGCGTGGTAGGTACATACCTACATACGTATGGTAGAAAAAGAAAGCAAGTTTCGCGTACGTTTTTGTTATACATCTTAATTGTATATATATTTATTCGACAATAAATTGTGCCCAAGTATTGATATTGATTATTGTCTGGTTCGGACAATGACAAAAATGCGTCTATTATTAACATGGGATCGACTGTCAGAGAAGAATTATAGGATTTAGCAAGTTTTTTGGAACAACAGCGACCGCATTTCGAATAAATGTCAGACAAAAATAAATTACCATTAAAAACTGTTTACCATGGAACTATTAGACTAGGCAAATCTGTATGGTTTTCGTAACTACCACATCTGATTTTTTCTTGAATCATTTATCGAATTGACAGTCGCAGACATTAACTAGATGTTCATCTGCTTGTGTTGCATTTTTGTATTGCCGCTTTTTTCTTGTGGACTAGTAAATAATATCAAGTATTGAATAGATATTACTAACATTGACCAGAAAATCTTTAAAGTTTTATTACATAGACATATCAAAAATTCAAAATAAAATTAATTACCCATTTAGGACTGCTTTTTTTACGTGGTTAATTACTTATTAATTGATAATACGGCGATTATGATGTGTCCAGCGAGCTCATGATTTACAAATTTTTGCACCCTAGTCATTCCTACAACTTATTTTTTAAATCTATATTTTTAATTAGTCAATAATATATTATCCATATTAATATTATT
>NW_020438948.1:46885-51081 GCF_000699045.2 Agrilus planipennis
TTGAATTATAGTGTATGAAAATTGTCAAAATAAACTTTCAACCCCCATAACTTTTTATGAGGTGAGACCGCCGCAAATTTTTTATGAAGTTTTACTCAGGTGACCACCCTTTTTCGATCTCCTCCTACCCCCACCCCCATCTAACCCCCATAACTTTTTATGGGTGTGAGACCGCCGCGAACTTTTTATGCTACAGTGGTGAGGGAAATCTCCTTCTCCTCTTTCGATCCCACCCACCCCATCATCTAGACATTTACCGAACTAATTGCTAGCAGAAGAGGAGATAAATGATTCCTTTTTATGATAACCTTGTTTTTTGAAGATTATATTAATTAATTTGTTCTGTACGAATTTTTATGTGTACTCTTTTTTTTATACGTATAGGTACTTTGTGTTTATAAAATTTTTCATTTGTGGCAACGTTGCATGTCGATGTTCCGCACGGGGCTTAAGTTACGACGTGTAAAACAATTGAAAGATAACTAAGACCGCGTGCAATGGCACGTCCGCTGTCCCATTTACGTCGACCCCCGCCGCTTGCATTGGCACTACTTTCTCGTTAACGTAATCGATTAAGATGTCGGCAAATTTTAATTAATTACAACAGCTGTATTGCACTGGATGTCGGATTAAGTTGTTTCATTGCGCATGCAAATACCCACTACGTGCATCTACAGGTGATATAATATACAGGGTGTACGCTAAATTAGTTCATTTTAGCATGCTAGTTTAAGGTTTTGTAGATCAACTTGGAAAACTTGAAATTTGCTAACCGTTGGAAAACCAGAGAATATTTTTATTTGCAAGCGAAAGGTTCTGAATTTCAAAAATTTGAGCATATACTGTCAAATTAATCTAATTTTAAAAATACTTTTTTTCAAGTAGAAAGGTTTTAATTTTTATATTCCTAGAGGACACGATAAACTGGAAGGCGCTAATTCTAGATATTTGTGGAGTCATAGCTCACGACGGAAATAGCTCTAGAAATATAAAACATAAAACAAATATTAGCGCAGGGTCGGATCAGTGCTAGGAAAAAGAAATCACTTTTGTGCTCGAGATCGGCCAATTTGGAAATTCAGAAACGGTTAATAAAGGTGTATGCTTGGAGCATGGGTGTGAAACGTGGACGGTAGGCGCTGCGGAACAGGAACGGTTAGAAGCATTTGAAATGTGGTGTTCCAGGCGAATAATGAAGATATCGTGGATAGAGAAGGTTAGAAATGACGAGGTATTAGAATGAATAAGAGAACAGAGGACATAGTGGAAGTCAATAAGAAATAGGTGAGATAGGTTGGTCCTCAGACATGAAGGTCTAGTCAGACATATTAGAGGCAGAAACAGGAGTTAGGAGTTACGATGATCATTGAAAACACAGCGTCGTTGGCGGGGATGAGGGGCGGCTGCTCCTCCCAGAAACTCGAAAAAGTTTGTTCAAATACCTAGTCATTTATTGCGATGCGATTTGAAAGTGTGTGAAGACGATTCCATGTATTCCTCACCCTTGATGTTTGGCAACAAGACAGATGTAACTAAGCGGTACTATTTAAGAAATTAAAAGAAAATCTAAAAATATTATGTACTAATTAAGATTTTTGTTTCTTGTCTAAAGCACTAAAATTTTACAAGTTGTATTTATTTTACCTATTACACCCTACAATTCATGATATCATTCTATCGCCTCTCCCCTGTCCTTTTGGTTGACGACGTACTTGATGTTGAAGATTAGACTGTGGTTGAGAAGTGTCGTAGGGCATGAAAATTAGTTATATTAGTTATTAAAAGCATACATGTATGCGTTGTCCTTAACACTAACCTTCAACCCTCTCAACCTTAACTTAATCGCCTGTCCCGTTTTGTAAAAATTAGGAAATATGGGGCAAGTGAACTAATAAATAATTGATGTCACTTGTACATATTGTTTAAGTGTTAAATCAGAGATCACCTTCCTAACCGTATGTAAAAGTTAAAAATAAAGAAGTTAACGTTTCTCTTTGTAGGTATTAGCATTACCAATCAAGCAAAATTATGGAGTAAATATAAAACCAATTTTGTTAAACATTTTTGAGTAATATAGTAATTTTATTCATCATTCGGTTGGTTCTCTTTCTCCTAATAGAGACAGTAGATGGATGGGGGCTTTTAGTCATCCGAGATCCAATTTGGAGGTTTAATATAGAAGGTGCAAATTTAATTTTCACTGTCGCGCTTCTTAGCGTACTCGAATCTGGTCGGATATGAAGTTTTCTCTACTTATTAGTTACTTAATATAGATAGAACAGTGGTAGATCGTACTAGTCTGATAGAGAAATGTCAAAATATTTCAAGAACTAATTGAAAATCATCCGATTTTCTATCATGTAAAACTTAAAATATTGGATGGGAGTAGAGATAGACCTAGATTAGTGCGTGTCCAACGAAAAAAATTATAAAACTGCCCACATATAAATAAAAGAATTAATGCGTTTTAGAAAATACCACAAATGGTGCGGTAAACGCCATCTGTAGTACGATGCTGCATTTTAGGATTTGTATGCTCCAACAAGGTCCACTTGTGTGGATATCTACTTGCTGAAAACGAATCCAGGCGTAGCCCAACCTCAAAGTGATAGGCACGTTACCATAATCGAATAAAATAATTCGAAGTGGTCTGTATTCTGTCGAAACTGCCAGACGCGGATCGCGATTTCGATCTTTTTGGATCTGATCAGCGCGTCGCAGGCAGCTCCGACAGAACACAGGCCAACTTTTACCTGCTGTCTTAACAGTGCGTTTTAGAAAATACCACAGATGGCGCGGTAAACGCCATCTGTAGTACGATGCTACATTTTAAGATTACGTATGCTCCAACAAGGTCCATTTAAATATATAGATCCGAGTCTGGCAGCTTCGACGGAATACAGACCACTTCGAATTATTTTATCCTTTTTGAATTAGTTTAAAAAAGATAAGTATTTGCTAGATATGTAAATACAAAAAGGTACAGTAAAATTTTTGAAACCAACATCGAAAATGCACATTCTTTAAGTAAATTGCCGTTGGATTACACAAGAAAGTCCATACATTCTGACATTTCCTCCTCAGTTTTTTCAAAATTGCCTTTTTAAGAACCAGTAAATTTATTTCAGTAAGGGAGGAGATCATGAAATTCTTTAAAGTTTCGGGTAAATTAAAGTTCCTCTTTCACGGTAAAGTAGTTCCTTTGGCCCCTTGAGAAAATAAATTGCAGCCAAGTAAATATTTTGATTAGTTGGAAAACGTTGGGCGCTAATTTTAATTAGAACAAAGGGCGAGTTGGTGGTGGTGGAGGAGTACGTGCCCGCTGGGAGAGTCCCTACACGACCCGAGCGCAAGCACAGGCACTCATGCTAAATTTCAGAGAAATTGATCATAAATAAAGAAGGCAGCCGTGAAAGTCAGAATTCGACTTGATTTATTCGGAACGAGCTGCGCTATGAGTGTGAACACCTACCGGTACAAATTACATCCGAAGCCAACTAAAAAAAGAATAAGAATAAGAAAAGAACAAGAAGAAGAAGAAGAAGTTGAAGAGTTGAGAGAGACTTCGACGTGGCAATTTGTTCCCGTTGAGCACTCTTAATGGCATTGTTATAGCTCGTCCGGACGCTCCGATCACTAATGAAAATTAATGTTAATCTTTGCAGCTCGGATTTAACAAAAAAATAAAATAAAATCTTTAAGAAAAATGAGAATTTTATTCGAAGGAAATGGACTGCTTTTTACCGGTAAAACGGTGGCAGTAACAAATCGACTTATGAAAAGCTTCAACAGTGAAGTAGCGAAGGGATGGGGACAAAGGGGGTTATGGTCTCCAGGCGGTGCAAATATGGGGGCGGCAAAATGTTTTCTTCGGTATTGGATAGAATCAGGTCTGCCGCATAGTAATGTTAGATATTTCAATTTTTTGGTATTTGTACCAATTATTAATAATAATTTGTACCACGTAGCAAGACAAAGATAGGAGATGAAAAATTAGAAGAAGTGGCTGATTTTAGATACCTAGGAAGTCAGATAAGTGAGGATGGAAGGAGTAGTAGGGATATAAAGCAGAGGATAGCGCAGGGTCGTGTCGCCTTTAATAAAAAGAAGTCACTTCTATGCTCGCGAACGGTTAAATTAGAAATTCGAAAAAGGTTGTTAAAGGTGTATGTTTGGAGCACGGCGTTGTACGGGTG
>NW_020438948.1:52622-65056 GCF_000699045.2 Agrilus planipennis
TTGAATTATAGTGTATGAAAATTGTCAAAATAAACTTTCAACCCCCATAACTTTTTATGAGGTGAGACCGCCGCAAATTTTTTATGAAGTTTTACTCAGGTGACCACCCTTTTTCGATCTCCTCCTACCCCCACCCCCATCTAACCCCCATAACTTTTTATGGGTGTGAGACCGCCGCGAACTTTTTATGCTACAGTGGTGAGGGAAATCTCCTTCTCCTCTTTCGATCCCACCCACCCCATCATCTAGACATTTACCGAACTAATTGCTAGCAGAAGAGGAGATAAATGATTCCTTTTTATGATAACCTTGTTTTTTGAAGATTATATTAATTAATTTGTTCTGTACGAATTTTTATGTGTACTCTTTTTTTTATACGTATAGGTACTTTGTGTTTATAAAATTTTTCATTTGTGGCAACGTTGCATGTCGATGTTCCGCACGGGGCTTAAGTTACGACGTGTAAAACAATTGAAAGATAACTAAGACCGCGTGCAATGGCACGTCCGCTGTCCCATTTACGTCGACCCCCGCCGCTTGCATTGGCACTACTTTCTCGTTAACGTAATCGATTAAGATGTCGGCAAATTTTAATTAATTACAACAGCTGTATTGCACTGGATGTCGGATTAAGTTGTTTCATTGCGCATGCAAATACCCACTACGTGCATCTACAGGTGATATAATATACAGGGTGTACGCTAAATTAGTTCATTTTAGCATGCTAGTTTAAGGTTTTGTAGATCAACTTGGAAAACTTGAAATTCTCAGGGAATTTGCTAACCGTTGGAAAACCAGAGAATATTTTTATTTGCAAGCGAAAGGTTCTGAATTTCAAAAATTTCAGCATATACTGTCAAATTAATCTAATTTTAAAAATACTTTTTTCAAGTAGAAAGGTTTTAATTTTTATATACCTAGAGGACACGATAAACTGGAAGGCGCTAATTCTAGATATTTGTGGAGTCATAGCTCACGACGGAAATAGCTCTAGAAATATAAAACATAAAACAAATATTATCGCAGGGTCGGATCAGTACTAGGAAAAAGAAATCACTTTTGTGCTCGAGATCGGCCAATTTGGAAATTCAGAAACGGTTAATAAAGGTGTATGCTTGGAGCATGGGTATGAAACGTGGACGGTAGGCGCTGCGGAACAGGAAAGGTTAGAAGCATTTGAAATGTGGTGTTACAGGCGAACAATGAAGATATCGTGGATAGAGAAGGTTAGAAATGACGAGGTATTAGAATGAATAAGAGAACAGAGGCCATAGTGGAAGTCAATAAGAAATAGGCGAGATAGGTTGGTCCTCAGACATGAAGGTCTAGTCAGACATATTACAGGCAGAAACAGGAGTTAGGAGGGGTAGAAGTAGACGTAGATTAGATTACTGTTCATAAATAGTTAAGGATATGTAGTTTTACGGAAATGCGGAGATTAACTCGAGATGGGAAAGATTGGAGATGCATGTCCAACCAATCTTACTGACGATTTTATAATAATAACCCATCAGAACGCGTTGTGTGTAATTTGGGAAGTTCCACAATGAGTAATTACGATGATCATTGAAAACACAGCGGCGTTGGCTGGGATGGGGGGCAGCTGCCTCCTCCCAGAAACTCGAAAAAGTTTGTTCAAGTACCAAGTCATTTATTGCGATGCGATTTGAAAGTGTGTGCATGCCGAATGTGAAGACGATTGATTCCATGTATTCCTCACACTTGATGTTTGGCAACAAGACAGATGTAACTAAGCGGTACTATTTAAGAAATTAAAAGAAAATCTAAAAATATTATGTACTAATTAAGATTTTTGTTTCTTGTCTAAAGCACTAAAATTTTACAAGTTGTATTTATTTTACCTATTACACCCTANAAAAATTTTTTAAATGTACATACTTTGTTAGATTTATTAAAATTTCTAAACTTCGCAGTTTGGCAACACTGAAATTAATAAATATATACATAAATAACCTCAGAAAATGGTCGTACGTATCTATGGTCGTACATCAAGCAAAACAAAAACACAAAACATAACCCTGCATCTTGATACGTTAAACGATTATAAAGAAATGTCTAATAATTTAATTAAACGCAGTAAGAAGACCTTAAAAAAAAAGAAATTGCTGACAAACCTACAGAGTTCCTCTGAATCCGATGAAGAAAGTAGTGCACATGAATTATCACACTATAAAAACGATAAAATCAGAATGATGAAGGAGGTTTTAAAAATACTCAATCCAAAAAAAATTAAATCGATGGCTCCCGATTGTATAAAAGTGCGTATTAGTATACAAATGTACTAGTAGCATGTTCATAAAGCTTTATGGATGAATTACAGCATTTGGATATTGAAGAAATAAATGCCATGCTTTTAGAAGAACTTCTGGGAATATCCAATAAAAGATTAGGCTATATTTTCAATGGAGAGAACCCTGATCGAGAGAGTAGTTCTTCAGAGTCAGAAGATGAAAAGATAGCTGAAGTAATATCACTGGATGATATTTCTGATGATGATATTGAAATATGTATCGGACCTGATGATAAAGATGCAATTGTAGATGGTAAATGTTTTAATTGATTTACTTTTAATTGATTATGTAGAAGTTAAAGAAGTATATATGACATTCTTTTAGAGTTGGACAAGAGATATAAAAAGCAGAAGGCAAAATCTAAAACAAAGTCGATAAAATCTGAAAAATCAGAGAAATCAAGAAAAAGGAGCCACCACTCACAAAGTAATCAAAAAGGAACTGAAGACGGTAATTTAATGAGTGTCCTAGAACTTCTAGAACTTCAAGCCAGAGCAAGAGCTATTAGATCACAATTAGCATTAGAAGCAGCTCAAAAGAAAGAAAAAGAGACAGAAAATTTAAATGTGAAGCTGGAGGAAATATCTGATGATGACGACGCTGTAATTGTTCAAAGTCCAGAAAAAGATGAGATAGTTATAGACTCTAGTGACTCTGAAGAAGAAAGGGAATCTCATGAATTACAAGAAGCTGAGAAAACTTCGACCATTAGTTCAAAACGCTCACCTCATGAAAATGATGAATCTGAAAAACTAAAAGAAAATACAGCACAGAAAAAAATTAAACAGAAAGTTAAAATAATCAGAGACTGGAGCATACAAAATAATAATGTTACAGATAATTTTCGGACAGAAGAAAATACCCATACATGTGTAGATAAAATACATTTTCAAGTAAATATTCAAAAAGAAGGTATGAAAAATACTCAAATTATAATAGGCAAACAAAACACTCCAGAGCATATTGAATCAAAAGATCATAAAGAAAATGAATTACAAAAAATATGTAGCCCATTACAAAAGATAATTAATAAAGATAAAGAATATGGTGAAATTTCAAACGAAAAAGATAGAGGAAAACCAACAAGAACTAAAGATAGTCATAGTGAATGTGGTGATGAAATAGTTATAAATTTAGATGAAGATGAAATGAATGAAGTAGAGCATTCATAAAAAAAATACTTAAACTAATACTTTGCCATATTAAATTGAATATTTTGCGTTTAATAAATCTTAAATTAAAGTGAACTTTTTTCTTATTGTATTGTTATATGTTTGATATATGAATTTCTTCTTTTAAAACTAATAAATACATGGCAATTGTTAGCAGTGTATGAAATTGCCAAAATACTTTTATTTTTTCATATGATACTTCTATAACGTAGAAAATTGTACAGTATGCAACCAATCATTCTTCTAAGTTGTTTTAGTAATTTCGAAAACTTTCAAAAACAATTTGTTTTATAAAGTAAAAATGTCAGGACCGTTCTATTTTATACTACTTTCATATAATTTTGTTAAATCAATGTAAAAAACATACACATTTAACAAATTGCAAATAAANTTGAAAGTGTGTGCATGCCGAATGTGAAGACGATTGATTCCATGTATTCCTCACACTTGATGTTTGGCAACAAGACAGATGTAACTAAGCGGTACTATTTAAGAAATTAAAAGAAAATCTAAAAATATTATGTACTAATTAAGATTTTTGTTTCTTGTCTAAAGCACTAAAATTTTACAAGTTGTATTTATTTTACCTATTACACCCTACAATTCATGATATCATTCTATCGCCTCTCCCCTGTCCTTTTGGTTGACGACGTACTTGATGTTGAAGATTAGACTGTGGTTGAGAAGAGTGTCGTAGGGCATGAAAATTAGTTATATTAGTTATTAAAAGCATACATGTATGCGTTGTCCTTAACACTAACCTTCCATGCTTCAGATCAACCCTCTCAACCTTAACTTAATCGCCTGTCCCGTTTTGTAAAAATTAGGAAATATGGGGCAAGTGAACTAATAAATAATTGATGTCACTTGTACATATTGTTTAAGTGTTAAATCAGAGATCACCTTCCTAACCGTATGTAAAAGTTAAAAATAAAGAAGTTAACGTTTCTCTTTGTAGGTATTAGCATTACCAATCAAGCAAAATTATGGAGTAAATATAGAACCAATTTTGTTAAACATTTTTGAGTAATATAGTAATTTTATTCATCATTCGGTTGGTTCTCTTTCTCCTAATAGAGACAGTAGATGGATGGGGGCTTTTAGTCATCCGAGATCCAATTTGGAGGTTTAATATAGAAGGTGCAAATTTAATTTTCACTGTCGCGCTTCTTAGCGTACTCGAATCTGGTCGGATATGAAGTTTTCTCTACTTATTAGTTACTTAATATAGATAGAACAGTGGTAGATCGTACTAGTCTGATAGAGAAATGTCAAAATATTTCAAGAACTAATTGAAAATCATCCGATTTTCTATCATGTAAAACTTAAAATATTGGATGGGAGTAGAGATAGACCTAGATTAGTGCGTGTCCAACGAAAAAAATTATAAAACTGCCCACATATAAATAAAAGAATTAATGCGTTTTAGAAAATACCACAAATGGTGCGGTAAACGCCATCTGTAGTACGATGCTGCATTTTAGGATTTGTATGCTCCAACAAGGTCCACTTGTGTGGATATCTACTTGCTGAAAACGAATCCAGGCGTAGCCCAACCTCAAAGTGATAGGCACGTTACCATAATCGAATAAAATAATTCGAAGTGGTCTGTATTCTGTCGAAACTGCCAGACGCGGATCGCGATTTCGATCTTTTTGGATCTGATCAGCGCGTCGCAGGCAGCTCCGACAGAACACAGGCCAACTTTTACCTGCTGTCTTAACAGTGCGTTTTAGAAAATACCACAGATGGCGCGGTAAACGCCATCTGTAGTACGATGCTACATTTTAGGATTACAAGGTCCACTTGTGTGGATATCTACTTCGAATTATTTTAAAAGAATTAATATTTACAAAAGACATTTAAAAGAGAAAATGAAAGTAACTGTGCGTAGATTAATTAAGTCACACTTCTTGCTTAAAGAAACCGATTGACAGACTGTCCCCCGTATATCAAAAATTGAACTGAAGTTATGAACACAAACAATAAATAATTGATTTTGTACCTGAATTCGATAATAACATGAAAAATTTAGTGAGTTGATGAATGTTCCTGTTGAGTGGCATTCGTCGATTTTCAACGTGTAATAAACACGTTTTTCGCCGGAGTAGAAGAGAATGTGGGAAGGCAATAACCTCGACGGTGTATATGTACGAGTGTGTTTGTGCGTCTGTATTTCACCATCACGTTCTTCTTCGACCTAAAAGACAGACATGCGGTGACGTGAAAGAGTTGGTTCTAGGGCACACATCCATCCATCTATCCTATGTCCATCCGACCGCCAGATTCGTCCATCCATTCCGTTCGCTATTCCATCACCTCTTCGGACAAACCAACACGTAAACGTGATGTACCGCGTATAGATACGAGGGACATTCCGATTGTACATTAAAAAACTGTGTTTCTATTACTTCCTGATGATGATAACAATTTTGTATAGGTACTTACTTATACGTGTAAAAACTATATTTGAAAAATTGGAAAAGAAATGAAAACTTAAAACTTGTATGAAAGCAACTGAGAACTGACCACTTTGGTCACGACACGACGTCTTTTTAAAGTTAAAATTATGCGATAAGGTTGCATTGTATTCTGTCAACACGCTAGGTAGATTTGCATAAAATTAAATAAAAAAATTATTACTTGTCACCGTTCTAGTCTAATTTTATTGATTGTAAAGAAGTAAAGTTGTGTGTTTCGTTATCCTAGATAATATAATTTTCTGGAAGTTCAGATTGAATTTCCAAAGTGAATTACTACACGGCTGGAACAGTGGTAAAAAGATTAAATGAATTAAGAACGAACTAAAACTTATTTAGATTTAGAAAAGATGCAGAAGTTTTTCTGTTAGTAAAAACTAGCCACCTGCTTGATCGCGACCTTTTTTTCGTCTTTAATTATCCTTTTACAACTACTAAAATGTATTATAATAATTAGTAGTAATTATAATAATTAGTAGTAATTAGTAAAAATTAGTAGTAGTAGCATGTGAGGTGGTGTGGCATGTGAGGTGGTCAAAAGTATGTTTGCTGGAAGAAATAAGAACATCGAAATGGACGTCAAAGTGGTGTAAAAATGTATGGGATTCGTACATGAGATAGAAGCGGCGGAAGTTTGTGAAATTGTATGGAAGGGAGGAGAGGAAGAAATTTTGAGCGAATTACGGGAGGAATGTAAAGGTAGTGGAGTAGAGAGGAATAGGAATACTTGTAGGGACTTGAAACAAGGGAAACAGAGCATTTAGTTTTATCAAGAATAATAGAGAGTATAAAGACATGTACGTATCTGCCAAAATAAACCACGGTAAGGTAGGAAGGGCTCCTAAAAATGGATGTTATGAGTGGGTTTGTCGATCATATGTGATTCGAGATAAGAGACGTTGGTCCACTTGGCAATGCTTCAAAGAGGAAAAAAAGAGTGCAAAATGATTGGCTAAAAATGTTCATGTTCATATACGTTAACATTTTAAAGCATTTGGCGTAATAAGGGTTAGGTACTATTTTACGAACTACTTGGCAGAAAAACGGCATCTTATATATTTTTTTGACCAAAACAACTCATAAAATTATTTAGAATTTGATAATTGTCAGATTATGCACGTTTACACGTGAATTGACGACATTGCTTCAATTTATTGTAAACACCGCTGAGTAGCGTAAATACGTAAACGACCACAACAGGCCAAAATGATTGTAGTGATGTACATTCAGTCAGTTAATAGTAAAATCTGTTTACATTACATTACCTCAATTGTTTGCGAACTTACACTGTAAAGCTTTTTAACAAACGCTACTGTCATGTGTGAACTACCGAAATTTGTTTTACGTTTTGGATGAAATTGTTTTTAATCCTTGTGAAACTTTTCAAATCATAGCGTAGCCCCTGGTGCATGCCACAACGCCCTGGTGCAATCCAATCATGGAATCCTCTCCCATCACAACCTAGCACTTCATACAGTTCAGGCATAACTAGGATTGCCACCCGTACTTTATTATAAAGTATTGTACTCTATTTCGACTGTGCGTACGTCATACTTTACAAGACACATAAAGTATGCAAAAATACTTTATTTAAGGCCTTAAGTAAACATCGTAATTTTGTAAGCGATTATTCGAAATTTAGAGTATTTTTATATCAATAATATTGCACAGAAAAATGGCAAGTCATATTTACGGAACAACCTGATTGCCCAAATCTGTTCAAAGTAGTTTCACTTTTGCTGTCCGTTCCGGCCACTTCAGTATTTACAGAAAGAGTATTCTCTGTTATGAACGCAATGTGGCGGGACGACAGGAATAAAGCTTCATTAAAACTAATTAAAAATGAACTTTTAGTTTACTTAAATCTTTGTTTGCCATGTTTAGAGGCTATTAATGTATTTAAGAGCGACAGCAATTTGTTACTGGCTGCTAGGTGTAACAAAAAATATGTTTTTAAAAACAGAAAATAAAATACTTTATTTTTATGCTGAGTACTTTTTTTTTAACCTTTTAGTCGAGAAATACTTTATTTAAAGACTGAAAAGGTGGCAACCTTAGGCATAACCGCTATAACCAAGTTAAACCCTTGGTGCATAGCACTTCACGCAAACCGACCATGGTTATTGGGGTAGCGGAATGATCCCGATCACCCCTCGTATAGTTCCGCATGTATATCTAGTATTTGAGTGCACGTTGTATAAGTTACTACTTTGGCCACTTGTTACGGAGACGACTCACAACGCGCATACATTTATTCTGGATGCGTATTGTACGTATGAATGTGTGTGATGTACATACATACATACGTACATGTTTCGAGACGACCAACGCCAGCAAACGAGTTTGCCGGTTCCACGGTCGATCACACCTTATTTTTTTATCTTGAGAACGGAGCAAGAAAAGTTCGTAAAAAAACACGTACCAACATACATACAAAAAAAGACGTTTGAATTGTGGAAAATGGCACCTTGGAAGACAATGGATTTTGTACTTCTGAGTAATGCACAAAATGGCATTGCTTTGTGATCGTTGGCAGACGTAGGTACGCAAAAGTTATCAGAAGTAATTATCCTGTTATTAATGAATGAAACCCCCAAAACATATTTTATGCCGCACCCCTACCGAAACGACGATATTTTTCCTAATTTTTGATGCTCGTTTTTTTCCAGCGAAAAGTGCTGTCATCAGTCCTAAGAATGGTTAGACACGTACCTCTACTCTTTCCTATCCTGAGTTAATCTTCGGATTTCCCTAAAACTAGAACAACCTACATCCTTAATTATTTGCGAACAGTACCTCTAGCCCTTCTAACCCCCGTTTCTGCCTCTAATATGTCTCTGACTAGACCTTCATGCCTGAGAAGGTGTCCTACCAACCTATCTCGCCTATTTCTTATTGACTTCCATAGGGTCCTCTGTTCTCCTATTCTTTCTAATACCTCTTCATTTCTAACCTTTTCTATCCACGTTATCCTCATCATCCTTGAAAAGTGCAGTATTATGTATATCAAGGGGCGCACACCTTGTTTGTAAATCCAGCGCTTCTTATGAAGCAGGCACTCGTTTTATGACCAGATTAAAAAAAAATTCTTCAAGAATATTTTCAGACGAGTATTATTCACAATCATGAAGACAACTTAAAATAATTATTTATTGTATTACTTTACAATATCTTCATGATTTATAATAGTGCCATTATACGTATTAATAGGGTTGATCTAAATCCTGGGTTCTGAGTTTATTGGAGCAACATGGTACGAGTGTGGTTTTCTACACCGATAATCACGGGATAGATGATAAGGATACCGTAATTCCTCAAGATATTTTTAATTTTAAAAAATCTGCCTACAGGATTTTTTCAAAATTTTTAGATAGTTTTGCGATGGTATAAGAGGATTCTTTTTTTGCCCTTACGGAACCCTAATAAAATCTAAAATAATACCATAGACTTTTGAACGATTTCTGCTGTTTTATGTTTGAGCGCATTAGTAAAAATCAATTGTAAAAGTACTTGCTTGTGTATGTATGTATGTATGTGTATGGGTGTGTATGAGAGTTTGCGGAAGGATTACGGGTGCAAAATCGTAGCTTTTACCGCTGAGAAGCGAAAAGATGGATGACGCTGAGGGGCATTTTATCAATTATCATCTTTTTTTTCCTTTTGCTTCAACTTCAACCCCGAGTTTTGTTGCTCGGCAGATTCGGGTTTCGCTTCCGCGAGCTCTCTTGTGCCTGCCGTCTTCCCTGTCGACGTCGTCGGTCGTGTCGATGGCGCCGCGGCGCGTCGCCGTCGACGACGCGCTGCTGCCGCCTCCGCTTCGTGGAACTGAGCCAACTATGTGTACGTGTGCGTTCTTCATCGTTGCCAACGAACGGGCTCTCTTTTAAAGGGGAACAACCGAAACTGGAACACGCCGATTTCATATTGAATTCGGAATATGTATACATAGTGTCCCAAAATTGAAAAATTTCTAATTGCAAATTACGCGAATTGTGATAACAAAACGATGTTTTTTTACAAGGGGTTTTACCTTTTGAAAACGGTAACTATCGGCCCTAATCGAAAATGTGAATACATATTTCAAAATGTTGCTTCAGTCAATATTATTATTTACATACCGAAAAGGTCTGGACGGAACTTTATTGATATGGTAACAGTGCGTGTCTGTCGTTATCGGAGACTTCCAATTATTAAACGAAATTAGCTAATACATCTTGACACAGGGCCTTAAGTAGAGCGTCCAAGTTTGCAAAAGTACCCCTTCTTTACTGAGTGAGATTAAACTAATTCCTATGTTCAGTTTTTTAAAAAATAATTTACTATTAATTAAAAATNTATAATTTACTATTAATTAAAAATCAAAATTAAATATATATTAACGAAACACTTTTTTATTAATTTATTAAGAAAACTCGACAATTATTTCGACTACAGTTGTTAGTTGGCGAGAGATTTTAGAGCCTTTTCACACGGGCTACTTTTTGAAGCGCTATAGTTACGCGACAGATCGATGATGGACAATGTTGACGTCATAATTTCAAACACTACATTTGGAATAGCTACAGTGCAGACTATGTAAGGAAGAGCATGGGAAGAAGGAATGACTGAAAAACTTTTTTATTTCGATGTAAATCTTGAAATGATGTATAGAAATCCTTTTATCAATCGATTGCTGTTGTGATCGATCCAATATTTCCGATTCTGTATATTCTTTTTTTTTAATTTATCAGAAGCGCTAATAAAGTAAGCTTCTCTTCGTCTTTCTTCAGCGACTTGATTTAAATAACTGTTCTTTTAAATTTGATATAAGTACATACGTTAGAATATCGAAGCGCTGCAAAAAATCGCTCTTTATACTAGCAACTGTCGCGCTGCGGTAGCGTAACGAAAGCGCTACGAAATGTAGCTCGTGTGAAAAGGCTCTTACGCTTTCGCCGAGATTTAATATTAGTACAACCACAGGGAAGGACTTTACTCGTTCGTTACGTTCCTTGAAGATTTCAACAGTAATAGCTGGCGAAACGTCAAACGACTGTATCGGTGTTCTCACTGAAGAAGAAACAATCCTAGACCACGGCAAGTATTATTCAGGTTACCAAGTGTGTCATTGATATATAGACGCATACGTTGTATATATTTTATTTTGATTTTAAAAATGATGTTCAAAGCATTATGTTTACCGTCAGATGGTAAACATGCTTTAAAAAATGCTTCTATCTTCATCACATTATAATTAGATTGGAGCATCATAATTTTTCCTTATATACCATCACTGGGAAAACGCTTTAAAATTTCTCAATCTTTTACGAAACCCTATCAGACACATACCCTAGAGCATCTACCTCCTCAATTAAAAAAAAAAAAAACTGAAAATACCTACACCTTAACGTTCAAAGGAAAAATTTGACCGATATCGTAGATCCTTAAAGGCTTATAGAAATTTATTTTACAAATTATCATTTAGAACCCATGGCGAGAGTCAAACTTTTAACTGACTACTTTTCTTTTTCGGATTGGTTACCATCTCTGCACACAAAATAAACTGCAACAGTTTATACAATAACTACGCAATTTATAAATTTGATAAACGTTTAGTAGGAATCCCGATGGCGGTGGTAAGCATTTAATTTTAATAAATCATTACCGGTAATTAATTTATCAAGAAGGAATAATTACCAATTCGCGACGGTATTATGGTGTTGCACACAAGCGAAGTGGCCAGGACAAGACTGAATCCCGCAACAATAATCAATCTTGTTTGTATAATTTACGAGCAATCAATTATTTCTCTATTAATATGTATTATGCGCTCTGAAGTGTACCATTATCTTTGCCATAATTGACAGCCGCTTAGGATCTGTTGGTCGTTTTCAACACACGTACGCTCACTAATACTACGATATATGTATGTAAGCATACTACGTTTTCTCTCCCCATTGACGACTACATTATTATTTAGTAAACAGATTGAGCCGGCCAAAGTCGAGCTTCGTATACACGCGTCGAGATGCCATTATAAATATGTAGTAGTGACCTTTTCGGCCAAAACGTTCATTCATTCTTTCCTCCTTTTATGATCACTGTTTGAAGGAAAGAGGATAATCCAATAATACCTTCTGGGATAACTGATTATGAAAACGTGCATAAAATCGTTTATTCTATTTAAACGATTAATAGCACTGTTTTATCGTTGATTAAGTTTTTTTATATAAACTATTGCCAACGGAGTGTACTAAGTACCACATGAAATAAGACACGTAGTTGTAGTGATTGTAGAAATAACTATATTTAATTTAACTTAAATTTAATCCACTTTAAACTAACTTTAAAACTACAAATACCGATTAATTAAAAATGATGATAAAAATCAATAGGAATGAATTAGGATAATCGTGATTGTCTTATGGAGACGATGTTTTCTCCAGCGAGTCTATAATAGCACTGGTTTAAAATTTTCTAAAATCTATGAA
>NW_020438948.1:65633-136232 GCF_000699045.2 Agrilus planipennis
ATCTTTCTTTTATATTTATATGGGGTCGCCAGGAAACTCGCAATCATAAATGGGGTCGTGAACGAAAAAAGTTTAAGAAGCCCTGCTCTATATAATTCGATACAATCAATTAAAAAATCCCTTTCCTTGTCTTTTACCGAATTATTCATTAGTCATTTTGATGCGCGATTCCATACTACACGTGACGGAACTCTTCGCAACCGCTCCAAACAGTGAACTGAAAAATATTGCGCCATACTAACCCTAAACAGTGCAAGGAAAACATATTGCGCAATAAAATTTAAGCTAGATCAAACTTCTGTTCAATCATTGCGCAATTTTTCAACATTATCCCTACACCGCTAATAATATTGTGCAATATTATTGTAGATGTATGGGCCGCCTTACAATATATTCTATGTTTTGTATTAATTGTATACTGTTTTCAAATTTTATATTAACTTCTATTTACAAGTCATTAGTTTACAATAATTGGTTCCCCTTGACACCATGAGTCTATGAAGAGTTATGCAATAAAATGAATAGAATACACCGAATGGTCCTGGTGTCCCTCTGTAAAATTATTAAGATACTAATTTAATTAACCCGTCCAAATGTGGACGTATGATATCGTTGTCAGTTGCTTATGGGAATCTCCCACAACATAACCTAACCAAAGCCCTTAGCGCATAGCAGTACTTCACATGTGCTAATCAGAAAAACCTTTCCTACCATAAGTGTATAGCATACCATAAACCAACTCAATTATCATCTCTCATCACTATGACCTAACTTAACACCTACTGGGAAAACCCAATTGGGGTTAAATCAGGCGATAGCGAAGGTCATGTATTACCAAAGCGAGCATCAACTTCACGAAGTTGGTCCCAGCTCTTACAATTGTGGGAAGCGGCTTCGTCCTACTGAAACCACGTCCGTAACCCTGTAGCAGCATGCTCTTGAAGTCTAAGTATTAAATAACTGGATATCATTTGTCGATATGCGTCAACAGTAACTGCTGTTGTTGCACCTCTCGAATTTAAAAAAAAATACTGCCCGATTATTGGCTGACGGAGCACACCACACTGTCACTCTTGGGCTATGCAGTGGTGTTTGATGTTTTTGCCTGGAATTGATAGGTGACGAGAAGCGACAATTCTGTTTAGTTATTCGCATATCAATTCAAATGAAAATGTGCTTCATCACTCCAAAATCTCTCAATAACAGTCTGACAAAAGCTTATTCGTAAATTGTGGTCATTTTCCGTTATTATCTGCACTATCTAGCTTTTATAGGGATGAAATTTGAGATCGTGCTTCAAAATTGCCACGAACGCTAGCTGCATCTTCATTTATTGTTTCTTCAGTTCTCGATGTTCTGCTCGGGCTCGGACGTGGCGGATTTGTGAAGGAACCTGTAGCGCTTGAAACTTCTGGACCTATTTACGAATCAAAATTTCACTTACAATTAGTACATCTCGTAAACGTTTGTTGTTGTAGTGCATGGGAAGAAAACTGCCGCCGAGCCATAACGTACGATTCTCCTCCCTTGAAAGCGTAAGCGCGATGGGCACCTGACCAATTCGACATTATTGGCAAATACGCATAAAGGATGAACATACTGCACCCCTTCCACTGTACTCAATCTAAAGTCTTTCAAATATTCAACTTTAAAATTCTAACTCTGCCGTGAGACCCTCTGTATAATATATGCATTTTATATTTCAGAAAACATAGAAAGTTCAATATTTCTTTAAAAAAAGGATTTTGGGCGCTTTATTTGCTAATTTTAGTTGGAAAAATAAAGAACATGAGTTAGTTATTCGGTTACGCCCCCCCCCCCCAACAGAATACTTCGCTAGAGGCTTGTATACTGTAGTTAGGGTTGCCACCTTTTCAGACTTTACATAAAGTATTTTTCGGCTAAAAGGTTAAAAAAAAAGTACTCAGCATAAAAATAAAGTATTTTATTTATTTTTTTTCTAAAAACATATTTTTTGTTACATCTAGCAGTCAGTAACAAATTGGTGTTGCTCTTAAATACATTAATAGCCTCTAAACGTGGCAAACAAAGATTTAAGTAAACTAAAAGTTCATTTTTAATTAGTTTTAATGAAGCTTTATTCATATCGTCCCACCACTTTGCGTTTATAACAGAGAGTACTCTTTCTGTAAATGCTGAAGTGGAAGGAACGGACAGCAAAAGTGACACTACTTTCAACAAATTTGGGAAATCAGGTTGTTTCGTAAATATGGCTTGCCATTTTTTGTGCATTATTATTGATGTAAAAATACTCTGAATTTAGAATAATCGCTTACAAAATTACGATGTTTACTTAAGGCCTTAAATAAAATATTTTTGCGTACTTTATGCGTCTTGTAAAGTATAACGTACGCACAGTCGAAATAGAGTACAATACTTTATAATAAAGTACGGGTGGCAACCCTAACTATAGTACTGGTTATAATTTTTATTCTATGACCGCTGGAGGGGCGCCGATGAGGCATTTGTCTAGGGTGCTCTAACGTTTAATCCACCTGCATAGTACCTACTCAGAACACTACACACATGTTAATCAAGGAGACCTTTTCTCCCATAACCTAATCATAACTCCAGACAAGTCAATTCGGGAGGCTGCATCGTTTTAAGCGTAATCAAGTAGGCTGAACGTAAGTCGTAACTAATTTTATATGTTGCATAACATGATATCATAGGACGTGACGTATACGTCGTCATTGAATAATTATTATTGGTTCACATACAATATATCGATAACGTTACTGTGGGCACCTATTTTCAATATACTCTAAAGCTTCAGTAAATTCTCCGCAACCAGATCACCTCTAATAACACCTCTCCACTGAATAAAATTTATTATTTCTTGTTTCCTAGCTTCTTTACAGTACATGATCCGTCGTTTTATTCTCCCAATAACATCCTACACACCCACTCAACGCACCCCTTCCTTTTTCCCCGACTCCGCTTGGCAGAATATTATAATTGATCAATATTCACGTGCCGCTATTTTATTTTCAGTCTTAGCTTGACTTTTTGAAGGTTTTAAATGCTCGTCATCATCATCATAAAGGTCGTCAGTCCTAAGACTGATTGGACATGCATTTCCACTCCTTCCTATCATGAGCTAATCTTCGCATTTCCCTAAAAGTAGAACATCCCCATATCCTTAACTATTTGCGAACACTAATCTAATCTAGATTTACCTCAACTCCTCTTAACTCCTGTTCCTGTCTCTAATATGTCTCTGACTAGACGTTTATGCCTGACAAGGTGTTCTACCAACCTATCTCTCCTATTTTTTATTGACTTCCATAAAGTCCTCTGTTCTTCTATTCTTTCTACTACCTCTTCATTTCTAACCTCTGTCCATGGTGACCTAATCATTCGCCAATAACACCACATTTCGAACGCTTCCAACCTTTTGTTTTTTGCCTCCACACCGTCCATATTTCGCATCCGTACAACGCCAGCGCCCCTCTCCAAACATACACCTTTAACAATCTTTTTCGAATTTTTAAATTAATCGTTCGCGAGCATAGAAATGACTTTTTTATCGAAGGCAACTCGACCCTATGCTATCCTCTGCTTTATATCCCTACTACTCCTTCCATCCTGACTTATTTGACGACTTCATAGATACCTAAAATTAGCCACTTCTTCCATTCTTTCATCTCCTATCTTTACATTCGCTTTTTCCTTAGTTTTTCTTCCCTTGCATCCCAAGTTTTTTTGTTTTACTTTTATTTATTTTCATACAATACTCTTATCAATAGCGCTTCCATTTTATTTAAAGCTATCTCTAACTGCTCCTTGCTAGATGCTAATACTGCTGCATCATCTGCAAATCTAAGCATACTAATCTTTTGCTAATGCTCGCCAAACAGAAATTAATTCTATTAGGTACAGACAAACGACTTGTACGTATCTACGTAACATGAGAATGGTGATTATTAAAAACATGCATAAAATGAGAAACGAGCTGTCGTATTTGTTTCGTTTCTCGTACAACGTTGTAGTTCGAATACAATTAAAAAAAAAAATGGGGTGGTACCTATTTCGAACGTTGGTTGCGTATCGATTTTCTTCGTTACTCGTGGAAAGCAGGGTCTTTGTTGAGTCGATTTTCCACAACGACAATGCGATGCTCTTCCCCGAGCAGCCGAGAGAGATCCAAAGGGAAAATCTTTCGCGAACAGCGCGGAGCTCCGAGTTAACCATTTTTTTTTCTCGTTTCTGATAGTAATTACAAGGAGTCGTCATGGAAACCGTAATTCGGATCTCAACAACGGTACCGTCGGAGAAAAGTCAAGGGGGTGAGGGAAAATGTGAAAAACGGAAAACTTTCCGTGGAAAATGTTACCATTTTTAATTTTTTTTCCCTTCAAAATGTAAAAGTAGGTACTGTAGTGCTGGCAGATTGATCGAAATTCAAATAAAGCAGTGAATAAATCTCTAGATATGAGAACAAATGGTTTGTTCTTTTTGTTCAATCTATGTACAAAAGTATAAATATTACAATTTCAGATAATATATTATGGATTTGTAATGTCTATTTATTCAAAATTGATTTTTGAAACTTTTGATTATGGTTTAATCAAATCAGATCTGTCGGTCTGTTTGTTTGAGATGATTTAACCTGATTATTATTGTTTGTTTTAATGGAAGACACAGAAATTTTGTATTTGAAGGATCGTCCAACCTGCCATTACCTATTTTATTATTTTAGAGTGTTACTGATTTGAATTCCCAACTTCTTCAACTTAAATTAGACGGCTAGGTGGTCATATTAAATAAAAACTGTACAGAAATATTTGATATTCTTTCCTTCGATTCAGTGATTCGTTTCTTCAGTTTTTTGCACTTTGCATAAAATCACCTGTTGCGTTACGGTCATA
Source organism: Agrilus planipennis (assembly GCF_000699045.2). Classification (NCBI taxonomy): domain Eukaryota; kingdom Metazoa; phylum Arthropoda; class Insecta; order Coleoptera; family Buprestidae; genus Agrilus; species Agrilus planipennis. Next base: position 70,526 of record NW_020438948.1, read on the forward strand.
AAATATTATAGAACAACTTCTTATTTGTGACGAAGTGTATGTACATGAGTCTTATGTTGTTTATGCTATGTTTTGTTTGAAATTATAATTCTAAGCGTTGTTCTGAAATCTTCTCTCCCTCGAAATGGCTGTCTGTAATGGTAAATGGACGGATCATCCGAAAGATGGACGGACTTTGTTTTCTTGATGGAATTAAGTAAAAGATTCGTCTTATGACATGAATTGGTATGTTGGTACAGAATTAGTTTATCTCCAGGGGCACTTTTATTTTTTTATATTTATAGTAAATCCTACCATTTTCTCATTTTTCTCTAGAACTTCTGTTTCGCCTTTTATTACACCAAATTGATTCGACATTTTACATTGTAAAATTACAAATACGATTTTATGTAGTTCGTAGATATCTTGAAAAGCATAGTAACAATCAAAATATGATGTTTGAGGACACATTAATGTAATGTATAAAAATATAGTAGTTTTCGTAAGATTTTCGGTATTGTCGCAAAAATACATGACTCAAATCATAAACATACTATCTTTATTGAAATCGGATGAAAAAACGTCGGAAGTTATCCGCGAAATGTGTTTAAAACTCTTGTCAGCAGTGGTGGCAAAGGGGGGGGGGCCCAGCGGCCAAAGAGTTACAGGATGTTCAAATTCAAAATTCTGATCACTTTTTTCGATATTCAGGGCAATAACCCACCGCGAGTACGTTTCTTTCGGCCAGACAATAATCGGGCATCAGTTTTACGTTGGTGTCCTGAAGTGGTCGCGGAGACGCATTTTCTGCGTAAGAACTTTACATGCTGAGAAAAGCTAGGTTCTTCATCCCGTCAACGCGTTCACGCATTTTTTGTGGATTGTCCTCGAGCTTTTGGGCAAAAAAGATATCTGTACATTGCCGCATCCCCTCTACAGACCGAATTTAACACTTAATACCAAATTTAATATCTAACTAAACGAAAAATGAAATTCCACCTCAAGGGTACTTATCATGACGGCGTAGAATAGATCAAGAAAGCTGTGACGGCAGTTCTGAATACCATAACTTCAAAAAGCTACGAAGGGTGTTTGTAGGGGTGGGAAAGGCTATCATTCTTTGTAAATGCTGATTAGAAATTGTAATTGTTTATTTAAAAGTGAATTATTATTGAAAACTGAAAATTCAAGTCTAAAAAATTTTTACAATGCACACATTGCCTAACGGAATTGGGAGAGGGACTGGCCGTTATGGTCCTGTTACGTAAAGGGAAGGGGGAGTCAAAAATTGATGAATTTTGCGTTTATGTAATTTATCGATAGTCTCGACCAATCATTTCAAACGTTCTATGCGGCTAAATGTTGAAGCAATGGATTAAAAAAATAACGATTTATCAGCCAGTTTTCGCATGAAATATGTTTAGCAACTCTTAATTTCGAAAGGCAGACTTTCTTATCGTTCAAAAACAAACGCGGCAAGTAATTATTTATTTTCTCCGGACTATTAGCTCTAGGTACAGGGAGCAATGGTAAACCAAAAAGTGTTTCTTCCGCGTTTACAACAAACAACTTTCTAATGTTAGCGACGGTCTGTTTTTGTCATAATAGAAATGACTCGGCAAAAGGAAACGAACTGAAATGATGTTGTTTTTACACGAATTTAACGCGTAATTAGCGGAAATAGTGCATTGATACTGTTATTTTTTGTTTAACTGTAATACTATCGTCGTAGAAGCCAAATAACAGTTTACCTAAAAGTACTACAACACTTCATTATTTATATGAAAAGATGGTTGAAGATATTTGTAAGAATTATATATATTACATGTAGAATATCCCAATGTTATACAGTGTAAACTCTTTATAACGTCACTCGATTTAACGACAAACTCCTTAAAACGTCGAAATTGCTTGACTTTGGTTGGTTTACATTGTTTTCTATGCAATATTACCCTCTGTATAGCGTCACGCTCACTCTATTTAACAACAACAATGCGGCATTATAAATCATTAAGCAGTACTTTCTAAGTTGCCGAAATAGATATGAACTGCAGCTGTGTACGTTGTTGAAGAAGACGATCCTGTTCCTCCACCAAGCATCAAACAAGCACTTGATGCAGCGAAACTATTAAAAAAATACTTCTTATATAATTGATGAAATTGATCCAGCAGTATCTCAAGATATGAGTAAGATACGTAACAAAATACAATTAAAATATTGGAGCAGCAAAAAACATCAGACGAAGATAACAGGCTATACGCAATGTATGAGTAATAATGTTCGTGTGCAAAATGTGCAGTATATTGGTAAATGCATATTATTATAGAATAGTAAAATAATATCTTCTATTTCTCTCCATTTAACGACCACTCTTTATAACGCCGAAAAATGTTCAGTCCCTTAAGTGTCGTTATATAGAGTTTACACTGTATACTTAACTTGCCATTTGTGTATATTATTTCATCAAGGGACAGAAATATGCTGACTTATGTACTGTCTAAAGCAAAAACTTCGTTTTAGAGTTTAGCAGAGTTTCATAAAATGTCCGGACTTTTCATGAAACTGCCAATTACACTAGAAGACCGGTAAGGAACGGCGTTGAAAACAAATATATTAGATATGCTCTAAAAAAGAACACATTGACATAGGTCTTTTGAATAAAAGTGTAGTTATAAATAAACGTACAGGCGTTTTTGATCTCTGAAACTGATAAAGAATAATCGATCGACCTTTTTCTTATTAGATTTGCGAATGGCCTTCCACCTTTTACTATCAATCGCTCTAATCGTAAATGTAAACATTTGAAGATGTAATTTTATCTTTTTATCCTTGGGTTAGCGACAGTATCACTTGGGGTAGGGATGTTTTGTTTTTTTCGGCAGAAATACTATACTACGTGCATGTATCTACATTTACCTGCCATTTTTAATAATGAAATCAAGCACGGTCGCGGTTAGGGCATCCACTTCGACATACCTATAGCGTAGCAGGCAACAGACTGTGGATGATTGATTACCAAGTTCTGGGATCCCATTTATTACGAGGCAATATCCGCGAAAATAATTTAGGTGGGCCGAATTACGCGTGAAACAAAAAAGCATCTCGTACTCTCACGGGTGACGTTCTCTTATTTTTCCTTCGATGTCACCTCATCCGATTGCTTTGTTACTAATTAAGTTATCGAATATTTCAACAAAAGAAAAGAAGGTAAATAAAACCGAACTTGAGACATCTAAAGTGGAAAGTCAAAATATGTCAAATAATAATTATTTTTGAAGTGAAACTTCTTTACGCACGGTAGGGTAAGCTCGTTTCATGCGAGTTGCTATGTAACGAAATCATGCAACGCATTTCCTCCGCTGTCTTTCCCTATGTATGCTTAGATCATTAAAAGTACGCAACGGATTTTAATGCGGTTTTTTTAATAGATAGAGTAATTCAAGAGGAAGGTTTATATGTATAATACATGCATAATATAGTAGAGAAACACTGATAATTTTAGAGATTTGTAATGTGATGTCGTAAATAAACACATTTTTTTGCCCTTACATTGCAAACGCTGGCCGAACCCTACAAGATAGATCAAAATAATATACTACAGTAATGTACACCTTAAAAAGGTCTACAAAAAAGTGCGTGATAGTATATGTCTATCTCTTAGGGATAACCCACAATATCCATTTTTTATCCTTTACGTTTTATGAGAAATAATGGCATATTTACGAAGCGATTTTTAAGCAATACAGCATTAATCCAGGTCCAGAGAAATATCCTAGACTAAGGGTTAAGAAAAAGGGGATTTCCATTGAATTTATAATATAATTTAGTTTTGTGCCAAATGAATTATTGTTGTTTAAAGATTACTTACATTTTGAAAATTTCCTTAAATACTTGTGAGTAAGTAAAGAAAAGAAAAAAAGGTTTTCCTTTTCTGCGCCAGATGATTTTTTTGTTGGGGGATATACCTAACCTAATAAAGAAATCTCAGTAAAAAAGACAATTTTTTGCTAGTTAGCTCCTAAAACCGCTATAACGTAGTTGAAAAGAATCGGAATAACTCTTAGGGGAGAGAGGGAGTTTATGTTACTCATTTTAACATTACTAAATTTTAATTATCGTTTTCGCTGTTTATTTAGAACTTCAATTAAGATTGCATAGATTGTCCCGTTATAAATAAAAAAAAAGGACTGACTGAACGATGATCCCACTTTTTTAGTTTCAATTCTTGGTACAGTGCATACAGGCAAATAAGCGAACAGAAGAGATGTATAGGTCAGATCAGTACAAAAGAACGCTGGTAACTGTTCGTGGTATTGTGTAACGGTAATTCTTTGTGATCGGTGATGCTGTCAGTAATTCGGACATTAAGTAGGTCTACTCGGAGATATGCCCACGGAGATTCACACCGGTGATTTATTTCTTCTAAACTTGAATTTTAACGATACGCGTCTGCTGCTTTATACATAATATGAATTATACACACCCAAAGACTGCCTGCCATCATAAACATTACTTTGTATCTATTTTCGATAGATAAAAAAGTGCCACTACTAATAGTAATAGATGCGTAATGAATAGAAATCTCATCAATTTATTTAGCAAAATAAGTTATATCGAAGTTCATCAAATATCGTTATGTAGATTTGTAGGTAGATAGTTTTCTTTAAAAGTGTCAGGAAGACACACTGCAGAAGAGTTTGAAGTCAGAAACGGATTTTTAGAATGAAAAGTTATTAATGAAAAATCCATAGAGGCAGTGTATCGCCATCTACCAATGTTTGCTGCAAACTAGTATTTCAAAAAGTTTGACAAGGGCCTTACGCAGGTGTCTACCTAACAAACTGACTATGAATCTACTACGCAGCGTGTCAGTTACGGATCAAGAATTGAATGTTCTTTATAAACTTGGTTTACGTTCCGATCACATTCTGATACAAGCTATGTCTTAAATGATTTTAAGGAACAGCTACGGTTGCGTTCGGTAATTTTAGATTTTAAAATGTTTTGAATCTTACTTACATACTGACTTCGAATTTGTAAAAAGGGTGACAGAATTTCAGGGTGTAAGACAAAGGAACAGCAGTAACTTGAAATCAGTATCAATATTCATACATATGTATATCATCCTTTGGGACTTCACATAGAAAGTCAGTAAAGGTCACAGATTTTTCCTGAATGCCCTACATTTTTACAGAGTTCGAGAATGATTTAGAATTTTGTAGAAGGTTCCGGAATGTTCCAAATGACAACTAAGTTTTCGTAAATGTTGTTTATCCGTATCCCACAGCCTTATGAGGCATATGTGGTATATAGCTTTCCTCCACCGTCAAGAAGGTTTTGGTTTTGTCGAGGGTTAGGTATCAAAGATATGGAGGTTAAAAAACTATCACCCCAAAGGACTCCGTATACGTACAATCACTAAAAAGGTGTTAATTAAGTTCCGACGTCTGGTCACGACATTACAGAATATCACAGATTTTTTCCTGAATGGCCTTTATCTACAGGGTTTGAAAACTTTTTTTTTGGAATTTTTAAGAAGGTTCGAAAAGGTTCTCAAATGATAACTATATTTTCCTATGCGAAGTGAGGGTATTGTAAATAAAAATGTTTGTAACAAAACGTAAATAGGAATACAGCATATTATAAGAGCGATTCGAAAAATCTGGTTCCGGATGTGTCGATTCTTGTTGCCAATGCCCTTGTCACAATTTTTAGTTTTTCCTGGAACGCACCGAACTCTCCCAGGCATATACATACATGTGTCCATAGTTTCCGTATTAAATTCGCAGCGTTGGTGCACCCGCAAGCTTTAACGCGCGCGCGACAATAATAAAACACTGCCGCACGTGGCTTGCCGCTTTTTCCCCTCGCGTTGTTGGTGGCCGCGCAGAGGCGCGTTATCACACGCGCGCGCACGCGCAGCTGCCAGGTCTCCTGCGGGACCGGGCATACTACGCACATTGCGGCGCCGCCGCGGAGCCGATTCCCGATCATCTATTGGCCGTCGGGAGCGTGTGCCGAGATGTGGCCGTGGTAAAGCCGCCGCGATTTGTCGCGGCATACGCGGCCACAGTCGCACGGCGTAGACGTAAACGCGAACATGTTAATACGATACCGTATTTTAATTTAAAAAGTTGCGACTTCGTCGTGTAATTCACGTGCGCCGTAAATCACAACCATACCATTTTGAAAATATATAAATGGTACAAATGCACGTTTCGAGTTTGCGGTGTATTGGATAATACCGGAATTATTGGATAAACATCACATTGTGACAAACGACAGTACGTTTTATTTATAGGAGGAAAAAGTGCGTGGAAAATTTGAATATTAACAACACATAGTAAAGTATCTTTTTCAATTAAACAGTTAAAACTGTACGTAATTATTACTTTTCAAAGAATTTCCTTACTTTTATTCAAGTTTTAAAACTTTTTATCGCGATTGTACCTACCTAATTGTTTAAATTACTTTGTTTTGTATTTTTACCTAGTTTTTAAAATTTTTATCAATGACACTCATTTAATTTTGCGTAAATGTTCTTTATGGTATCAATTCTTTCATAAACATTTTAAGTGCAGAAACTTGTATAGATGTTTTTTAGCCAAAGACGTGTTTCTGATTTCTGACGGTGGTCAACCGAGTTAGTAGATCAAGAAATTTTATATGTGTATACAGGGTGTTGTCAGTGCTATAGTGCATGAATTATTTATCTTTTAAATATAAATTGGCCATGTACCTATTATAGGTACACGAAACGCAGGATGACAAAAGTTGAGTTAATAATACAATAGTACAGTGTAAACTCTTAAGCAAAATCAGAATACATTTCGAATCATTTTTCATAAGAAAATGTCATTGTCTATTACGATATTTACGGTAACAGTGACGCCATCACCGACGTCCGTGACAACCGGCGACGCTTGGGGTCGTCACGAAACGCGTTTGGTTAAAAGGTAGAAAAGGAAAGAAAAAAAGACGACGTAGTAACGCGTAAACAATAACAAAGTTAAACAATAATCTATGCCTGTGCGCGTATGTTCTCCGAGCATTACGACTTGTAGTGGATCAAGACACCTGGGGGGAGGCTCGGACTCCCACCACCATCCGCCCCACATGGGTCCGCACTCGATGTGTCCTGTTGTTCCGCCCAGGGCCGGAAATGACCCCCTATATTTTCCCCCATTTGGAAACCCTTACTTTAGGTAATCATCCTAATTTTTTTTAAGTCGACATTTCTAGATTATTAATGAAAATAGTTTTACTCGATCATACCTTGTATTTTTTAATAATTAATAATTCTAAATAAATATGAAATATGCATGTTTTACTTTATTTAATTTTTGAATATGAATATATACGAAAAACGTAATATCTGACTTGGACGCTGAAGAATCAAAAGTGAAAATTTTTTATAAATTAAAAAAATTACCTGCTTTTGTTTTTTAGTTTTAGAGGCTTATGATGTCTTTTATAGGTACCTATTATACGCTAGTTTGATTTTGTTTTTGCCATAACACCTGCCTTACACAGAATGTAAACATGGAAGCTAACTTTAAGTGGCAGAATGAAAATCAGATAAAAATACAAATACTATGTTTGTACTATACGATAAGTATAATCTAGCAAATATTGATTGTGTGAACTAATCAAGTGTTCACAAAGTATGTATTTGATAGACACCACATTACAATCTTCTGTTCGGAAATTTCGAGAATTTTGTAATCTAAAATTTTTGTTTCAATTTTGAATTTTGAAACTAACCGGGAATCATTTTTGATTTTCATTCGCTTATAGATAATTAAAAACAATTCATATAATTGTTGTGAAATGGAGCTAGTTAAAAGTTCTGTCACGTACTTTTTCAAGATCAGTATAATAATCAATAATCCTTTCAGTAAAATATGTTAATTAGTAAAAAATTACTGACATTATGAAGGATTACTTTTTCTGATAACTTTTCTATTTTATATTTTATTAGCTACGAGTATAATTCGATTAACTATTTCAATATAATGTATAGATTATATTGAAGTGAAAAATTTTAATGGCATTGTATATATTTTTTTGATATTTAATAACTACTAAGAATTTCGTATCGTCGTAATAGTATACGACTTTTGGTAGTCTATAATATTTATCTTGAGTCAGTTACAATTGTCGCGTTACGCCCTGTATACTATGTATAACGACTTAAATTCGAAGAGGCAATCAATCTGTCGGCTAAGTCTTGTTAACGACATAAGTTTACAGTGAAGATAAGATCCGATCTACATCCCCTATTATGTTTTTCACGCACGAGCGAACTGAATCACTTGTTGAACGACACACACGTGACACCGTCACTGACGACAATTTATTCCCCTTTTGCGAAACTTCAATATCCCTTTCAGCCCAATTTTCTTCCTCTTTACTGTTAATTTAAGAACGTTTGTAAGTTTATTACAGACATTTGCTTCCGATCTGTACAAAAAAAAGAACTCTTACAGCATTAGGTAGAGGTAGTTCAGAATATCATGAACCTTGGCCTTGAGTTGTACAGTAACAAAACTACTGCCGTTCATTTCTACTACTTAAAAGCATTAGTTGTTAGTGTTTACAATTTTTCTGGAGCTAGTTTCTTAGTTGTACACAGTATTTACATGGTTAACATCCAAGTTAACGTTTTCGTAATGTACAATATGGCCTCCCTCTTACAAATGTGAAAGCCCATGCGATTTTGAACTAGCTATACGAATGCGTCTTTGACAATAATAAACCATACTGATCTATAATTATTTTCAGAAATTAGCATTCAAAATATTAATGTAAGCAAAAAGAGTGAAAATTAAATCAACTATTATTTAAAAAAAATATGTATTTTAATTTAAATATCGTTTTGTTTTTCGCATAGCCCATGACAACTGAAAAGTATTTTTTTCCATCCTTTCTGAAAGCAGTGTGGAGTTACGTTACCCTGATTTTAATTTTTATATTTTGTCCATTGTTAGTTTTTACAACCCATTGTGAATATCGTTTTTACAGTCAAAGAGACCAATCACAAATTAAACGATTGTAAAATAAACTAAATGATTATATCGATGCATTTTACTTTAAGAAATGTGGGTATTATTACTGTACATTCCCGATTTCATTTTAAGCTACAGAGGTGATTTAATAAATAACTTTTATAGATAGATGAACATTGTAATTGCAGGATTTAACTACATATACATTATTTTTGTTTGATGAATTTAACATATCTATTTTTACACACTTTTTTGCGACCGTTTAATAAATATTCATTTCTGTTAATTTTCCGACCTAATACTAATATAAAGAAATAGAGTTTAAGTTTGAATGTAGGAGGAAATCTCCGAAACCACTCATCAGATTTTAAAATGATTTTCACTAATACTTAAAATTGGCCTTCAGGGTGGCTATAGGGGGTATATTATCCCATTAAAATATAAGGGCTTTTCGTACTGGCCAATTTTGTTTCGTAGATCGATGAAAAACGTTCATGGGCGAAGGTAGTTAGAATGTATTTTGCATGTGAAAGTTAAACGTTTTAACGTTTTTCTTTCTGGAAAATTCTGAATTCGAACAGTAGTTTTTGTTTACTTTTTTATACATAGGTATAACTTAAGTTCTAGGAAGTTATGAAGTTCAGAAGCAATTAAAAAATACTTTTGAATTTTTAGGTAATTTATTTTCTATTTTAAAACGTTCGCATATTTTATTTTATAACAAGAACTATTAAGTTGCGAGGTCACAGATTTTTTCACTTAAACGACATAAAATAATTAATAAAAAATTAAAGGCAGGGTAAGAAATGCTGTTTTAAATAATAATGTTTATTGCAATTTAATTTTGCTTGTAGCAATGCGTATTTTTAGGTATTATGGGACGATTTCCAATCAGGCTATACAGATTAAGTTTAAAGAAAAGAAACATACTTTGATTTGTAGTTCACATAAATAGCATAGGCAATAATTTTCTGTCGATATCGTTTTGAAAAAGTAAATCAATAAATTGCAAATGTATTTTTGAAGGTACTTTTTGATTTTTGTTTTTGCATTATAAAATGCATTCTTTTCTTTCCAGGTCTCTACCAGTACCCAGGCGCCACACGCCGTACTTTGGTCAACCTGATTATCGAGTTTATGAATTAAACAAAAGACTTCAGCAAAGGACAGAAGTAAGTAAATGTCAATTCAAAGAAAAAAATACTTTCAACTTCTGTGTTAACTGTGAAGAATAATGATTCTATTACGCGTTTTTTGCAGGAAAGTGATAATTTATGGTGGGACGCATTTGCAACGGAATTTTTTGAGGACGACGCATCATTAACGTTAGCTTTTTGTTTAGAAGACGGGCCAAAACGATACAGTAAGTTTTCTTATCAGGTACTATCCGTCATTTTACATTATCAAAAATTCGTCAACTTTGAACCCCCCCTTCCCCATGTAAAAGATCGCATGTTTTAATCCCATCATATATCTTACCACCATAGTTGAAATGCGGCGCTCCGATTGATTCAGTAGGATACCTTCCTAGTTTGTCGGTTAAACTTAGAACCATAAGGAAAAGACAACACTCACGGAGTAATTGTTGTCGTTGCCATGCATTTACTTTGACGAAATACATCACCTCGTGAGTGTTGCTTTTTCGTTCAGTAGAATGAATAAGTAGTATTGGTTGTTCATTACCTTGTGTACTTACATACATTTTTAATGTTGAGAAATTCGTTACTGAAATCAATTAAGTTTTGCGGTGTCGCATGCTCTTTTACGTTACCTATTCGAACAAAGATTAAAATTAAATATCGCGGTAATAAGGCTCCGCTTAGTTTATTTGACAGGCTTGACAAACTCACAAGCCATAAAAAGTGTTTGAATAAAGTGTCGTGTGGTCAAATGAAAAATTACCTTAATCGGAGATAGCAATTTGTCATTATTTCCCATAAATTTTGTTATAAACAAACAGATTTTAATATCCCATTATGAATATTTAAAAAAAAGTTATGTACGAGGTTGGTCCAAAAACTTTTTACATTTCTTTTTTTGGTATTGCTTTTAACATCAATACATTATTCAACGTTCGAGTACATCAGTCGTTATTTGTTGTAAATTTATGAAGATAAGAGCTAGAGTAGTGAAAGTAAACTAAAATATTTTTTTGAAGTGAAACTTCTTTACGCACGGTAGGGTAAGTTTGTTTCATGCGAGTTGCTACGTAACGAAATCATGCAACGGATGTCCCCCCTCTACTCGGTCACGTGGTCGAGTTCGTAGTGGGGATCGCTTGAGCCGTGAGCGCGCTTCAATGCAACGTTCGTTACAGGCACCTTCGGTGTAAAATTTAAATTCATAGTGTACAAGTTATACCATTAAACCAATTCCTTAATCCCTATCCCGATATGTTTATGTGTTTCAAGAAGTTCACTTCAGTAGAGTGTTGTGTAATTACGTTGTATTTTTTTTTAATAGCGATAGGAAGGACGTTAATTCCAAGGTACTTCAGGAGTATATTCGAAGGGGGTGTTACGGAATTGTACTATAATTTAAAGCACCCGAAAGAGTCCTTCCATAATACTAGTATTACGCTTGACTGTGATCAATGTACAATGGTTACGCACCACGGAAAGCCTTTATTTACAAAGGTGTGTACAGAAGNACTTGTCGTTATTTTGTTCGTGGTGAATGAAAAGCGAAGCAGCGTCGCTTTGTCTGGCTCGCTAAACTCGCTTGGCGACAGTCTGTCTGGCGTGACCACGCGCGACGTTGCCGATTCTTTTACATTCCGCAGTTCGCGTCAAACTGTGGTTCACTTCAGTAGAGTGTTGTGTAATTACGTTGTATTTTTTTTTAATAGCGATAGGAAGGACGTTAATTCCAAGGTACTTCAGGAGTATATTCGAAGGGGGTGTTACGGAATTGTACTATAATTTAAAGCACCCGAAAGAGTCCTTCCATAATACTAGTATTACGCTTGACTGTGATCAATGTACAATGGTTACGCACCACGGAAAGCCTTTATTTACAAAGGTGTGTACAGAAGGGCGCCTTATACTCGAGTTCACCTTCGACGACCTTATGAGGATAAAGTCGTGGCATTTTGCGGTGCGAACCCATCGGGAACTCATCCCCCGGTCCGTGGTGGGGATGCACTCCCAACAGGACCCTAGTGTTCTAGATCAATTGTCGAAAAACATCACTCGACAGGGCATTACGAACTCTACGTTAAATTATCTGAGGGTAAATAATCTTAATTTTAATTATGTATATGAAAAATTAAATCAACTAAAAATTGCGGAAAATGTAATGTTGCAAAAATTGAAATTGTTTTTGTTGCAGTTATGTGTTATACTAGAGCCAATGCAAGAGCTAATGTCGCGGCACAAAGCGTACGCCCTAAGTCCACGAGACTGTTTAAAGACAACGTTATTTCAGAAGTGGCAGAGGATGGTTGCCCCGCCGGGTAAGAGAGGTACCACTTTTACTACAATCGCGAGGTTTATCCTTTTTTTGCTTTGTTGTCTTATCTTCATCCTGTATGTAATACTTTTTGTTTTTCTCGCAATTAGATGTTGCCGTTCTTTTTTTTTTATATATTTTGAAGATCGCATAAGCTAAAGAGGATAAATCTTTTGAACAGATTTCAGAATAATGTAATTTGATTACACAAAAAAGTACACTAAAGGCTCGCTGTGCGGTACATTGATGTAAATTTCGGTTTCCTATTTCAGAATCCCAGCGACCGGCCAATAAGAGACGGAAACGAAAAGGATCAAACTCAGGCGGGGCGGCGAACAACGCGCCTCCAGCGCCGAACAAAAAAAGATCGCCGGGGCCAAATTTTTCCTTAGCTTCGCAGGTGGGTAAATAGTAAATCCGTCAATTTTTTGTAAAACACAAAATTTATTAACATATCATGTTTCTTTGTTTCCAGGACGTGATGGTAGTGGGTGAACCGTCCCTGATGGGTGGCGAGTTCGGTGACGAGGATGAGCGTCTCATCACGCGCCTGGAAAATACGCAATACGACGCGGCTAACAGTCTTGATCACGAAAACCACGCGGCCGCGTTTCACGGGGCCGAATCTCCGATGCCTGGTACGAACTCCTGGGGTGCGGCCGCTGCAGCAGCGGCGGCGGCCGCGGCCGGTGGACCTGCCAACGACCGGGGAGGTCCGACGGGCGGCGGCGGTGGTGGAAATGGTCCGGGCGGACCTTCGTCGGGCGTTGGTAACGCGCCGCCCAACCAAGACTCTGATAAGAAATCGCCTGCCGTTAGCCAGTGATGGTGGTTGTTGGTACGTTAGTTAGTTTGTGGTGGCGTTTTTTTAATTATCGGTGGTGAATACGTCGAGAATCTCTCCAACACGTTTCCCGCGATGTGCCGTTTCCCATATGCGCGTTCTTCATTAAACGGCGTAATGACCCAAGAGGGTTGTTGGGAGATTTTTTTAGTTTTTAAGTAGTTTATTAAATTCAGAATTTAATGGAAAATTAAAAAAAAAACAATATTCCTTCAATTTTAACTATGTTTCTTACTCTTATTACCACTTTTAATAAAACTATAATGTATTTCGCAACATATCCACAAAAGATAGTCTAAAGTACAAATTTAAGAAAAGGCGTTTTTAAAACAGACAAAGCGTAAATTAGAAAAATCTTATCATTAAAAATGAATAGGTGGCATATACAAATTCTTTGAAAGTGTGTATATTATTAAAATCCACCAAAGTAATTATTAATTTAAAAAATCTCCCAAAATTTGGTTCACGCCGATTCTTTCACTCCTGCGTGTCGCGTAAAATCAGTATTCGAAAAAAAAAAAAAGCAAGACACAAATGTGCACGAACTCTTCCGTGGCCAAAGTGCGAGACCGATTTGTATCCGAATTTTCTTAAGAAAAATTAAAAAGTAAACAAAAACGAACAACACCAGTGCAAGTGCAACAACATTATTCTCCCCAAATAGAAACTTAATGTCTCTCACTTTAAATAACGCGCCCTCTTAATTGAACCTTTCCAAAAAAAAAACGCAGCGGCTGGTCAGGCTGCCCTCCCGGACACATTGCACTGCCTCTTTCCCGGTGCAATCTTAACGCGGTTCGTTTTTGAACCATCACCGTAGGTACCTCTTGGAGAATGCGAGTGTTTAATAGTAATAATGATGAATAAAGTTAATCGAGTAATAATGAAATGAGGAAAAAAAATAGGTAGTTATTTGCGACGACGAAGATGTCGGAAGACACGACGACAACTACAGGTGACTAAGAAGATGACGATGCAGCTCAGTTGTACAGTAGTTTTAAATATTTACAGTATATGTTTGTTGTCTTCAGATCATCCGTAATTATTATGTTAGCAGAATAACAGCAAGTCGAGCTCGAAATCGGCCCAATATAATGTTTTGTTTATTTTAAATTTTATTCTTCTCTTCTTTATGTCTCAAAGTTCCTATTTTTCCTTTTTTTTTTTTAAGCTCTTTTCAAGCTCGACCATTATGTTTCAAGTACACACTTGCGAGAATGTTCTTTGAATTGTAGAGGTTGCAGACAATTTTTGATTTACTACTAGTAAAATTTGCTTTTGTACTATCATTACTGAAAACAAGGGGTTAAAATATTTTTCGGAAGCAATTAAATGTTATGTAATATTTTGACTTTAATAAATTTAAGTGGTAGATTGAGCAAGTTTTGATTGAATTTTGAACATATGTTCCATATTATTTTGAAATCATAAATAACAAATACTTAAGAAAAAATGTTTGCATCAAAATCTCTAGGATTGTGTTGTTTAAATATGACGCTCCCATGTGATAAGAAGGTGTTGGTGCAAACTAACTTACTTTTTTGTACTTTAAGAATTTCAAAGTATGGGTTTACTAATTTTAATCAGATTATGTTTAGATTTAAAAACACGTCAAACACCAAAGTATGTATTTTAATTTAAGGTAATTTCTCTTATGAAATAGCTAAATATCCAATATCTAAAACCTTGTAATTAATATCATCTTTTTGCAATCACTGTGAGGCGTTTGTTTTTATATAACAAATTGTGGAAGGAATGCAAAACCACTTTGAGAATAATCTTGTAAACTTTATTCAAGCGTTTCGGCTTTTGGGCAATTATTGAAAGATATAGAGTTGTCCTATATATTACATTGTTACTTATTGTTATTTATATTAATTTGGTTACGTAGTAGGTCAACATTATTTTTCTGTAACCTTTTAATTTCTAAGATTTTGTATAGTCATTTTAGCATTTTATTTTTTGGAATTCTCAGAAACGCAATGTTTAAATATTAAGAAATATTCAGAAATGCATTTGTTTTTTTTTTACATTTTTGTATTGCGTAAATGTATTTTTTAAATCTAGTTTTAATAACTCTCCGTGGTTGGTGTATGTATAATGCATCACAATCATTACAAGCAATCTTATTATCCCACATTTTTCCAAATGTAAATAATAAAGCAAAGTTCAACTTTTTAAGAAAATGTAGTATTTATAAGATTGCTTGTAATGAGTGTACATTGTGTACATACATACATATAGGTCAATCAGGAAGATCCACTTAAACTAAACTTGAAAAAAAATTAATTCCGAAGTGGTTTTGTTCTCCCAATTTGTTATCTAAAACCTTATCAATTATGTAACAGCAGTATGCATAAAATTGCAAAGGGAGATATATTTGCCTTTTTCATTAGTTTTAAAACTTGAAGACAAATGAGTGTTATTTTTGTTATATTATGTATTATCGTTTTATGTAGCCCACTCATTTCGTGCAATAATTATTATAAGTAAATACTAATTACACCAAACGCAAAATATGTTTTGGTGTTTGTTTCCTGTCATATTTATTATTACAAACTTACAAATTGTATTTATTATTGGAAATGAGTCGATAAATAATAACAATAATCGGCATGTGTGTACATGAAACATTGTCTTCTTTTCTTCAACTGCATTGAAGTGTGACTGCAATTCCTATCTTGGTGTCGGAAAAAATAACACATTACACAAGGATAATTTCTCTGGGCTTGCAGTACAGCTTTTATTTTCATTTTTTAATTTTTTTCCTTTTTGGTGGGTATAAATGTTAAATCAGAGNTCCTTTTTGGTGGTATAAATGTTAAATCAGAGATTGGTTATTAATTTTTTTGAAATATCTTGTGTGTCTACAAAAATCAAGTGAAAATGTTCGAACGAAGATATCGGTTTATATAAAGAAAAATTTGTATTCTATTGATAATGATAGATCGTACCTAGTACAGCCCTTACTGCAATGTCACAATAAAAAAATATTAATTTACCATGTGTTGCTGATTATTTAAGACCCTCTTCCTAGAAGAAACTAATAAATAGAATTTGTATTTAGGAAATATGTTAATATATGGAACGTTTTTGTTAATTTTTTTAACATCATTTGTGAGTAGAAAGCAGTTCAGGTATTACGTAAATACATTTTTACAATATATGTATGTACCTACAGTGAAGAACTGGAGCCCTTCAGTCGGAATATTTTTAAATTATAAATATTTGCATTGACCTTGAACCCAAACTAGCAAAATACCAAACTTCATCCCTTCAAAAAAGTTAAGTTAGGGGAAATGATTATAAAGGAAACAATTGATAAATTTTGTGAAAATTGCTTGCTAGTTTTTTTGTACATGTGATTTGTTTTGTAAATTATTTTTTATGGAATCTAAACACAGAATAATCGTTAAAAATTAAACAAATAGAATATTCGTATGTGTAAATAATAAAACATTACAATAGTGAGCAAATTCAACAGCCTCTTTAGCAAAAATAGGAAAATTTTAGCAAATTTTAAAAATCTGCGATACAGACAGCGACATCTTTGGAGCTGCCTTGAGGACTTACGAATATATGTAGTAGCATACTAAAAGAATACATGCAACCCTTATATCACTACTGCATACTGAACACATACCATTGAAAGCCTTCTCACTGAATTATTCAACAATTATAATGAATTTCAGATGAAGTTTTGGATTAACAGTTGTCAATAATTTTTAGTAACACTAAACATGAACTGCGAGTAACTTGAATTGTACATTTATCGAAAATATGCAGTTATGAGCCGTTGTAATGATTGTTTATGTTTACATAAAACATTACAAGCCTTTACTCCTTAAAGATAACAAGTAATGTCGGTCTTTTTCATCTTTTAAAATTAGCATAAACACAATATGACCTCGAATACTGTTAGGAATTTGTTGAATACAACATTTTTACATACAATCTACCTTTAAAGACACGTGAACGCTATATACTTACATCTGTAAGCGCGTAATCGAGTGTAATTATTAATATGAGACACACATGCATTTTAGTTAGAAAGTATATGGCAGATTGTTTTTATTTTACAGTGGCAAACATTCCTCTAGTTTTGTTGTTAATCTAGAAACGCAGTAGGAAAATAACCGGTTATCGCAACCCGAAGAATGTCCGTAATATATGCCTTAACATATATACGCACTCCGTATACAAAGATATAAAATACGTACATAAATACCAGGAATGTTACTGGATATTTTTTATGCGATTGGTCCTTATATACTTACTTGTATATAAATACATATATGTATATTGTCAGTATTTACATATGCACCAATTCCCAAATTCCACGAACTGATGCTAACAAAGTTTATGGGCAGTTTTATACATAGGTGACTATTTAATAGATACCTTATTTACTTTTATTTTCATAACGCTCCATATGAAGGTTTTCTTCTGATTACACATTTATTGCAATAATCATTATCAGTTTTATGGCGATGTTACATAGGTATTTACTTTTTTACATGCCTAAGACAAAAAAAACCTACCTAATAAAAAGTAGAAATCAAAAAAAACTAAAAAGACTTTTCCCTATAAGTTTAATAGGTAGGTACTTGATATCAAAAACAGAACACAAAATATGTAGATACCTCAAATCGTAACTACAAATAGATAATAGGTTTATAAGGTATAACTGTGAACTGTAAGTATTGGGTTTACTTAACATGTAGGTACCCATGTTATATTTAGTATCATTTACAAGAAAATTTTCAAAATAATTAGCAAGTAGACATCTAGATTGATACCTAATTCAGAGTTCTATTTTCAATTTTTTTAGGGATGAATTTGTTTTGTTTGGATTAAGCAGGTATGCCAATTTAAATTTTTCTTGCATCATGTAACACCAAGTATAAGCAGAGGCAGGAATTGGCATAAAGGCGTTTACATTTTACAACACGTCCATAAAAACTGAACTTGTCGTTATTTTGTTCGTGGTGAATGAAAAGCGAAGCAGCGTCGCTTTGTCTGGCTCGCTAAACTCGCTTGGCGACAGTCTGTCTGGCGTGACCATGCGCGACGTTGCCGATTCTTTTACATTCCGCAGTTCGCGTCAAACTGTGGTGTGGTACGATCGCGTCCTATTCTGTTTTAAGGTCTTTATTTATATTCCTAGTATGAAAACGGTTGATTTGTGTTATAATTTTACCTTTTTGTCTATAAAATAGATCAGGTCGTTTATATAAGAAGAAAGTTATAATCTTGAAACGATTTGGCAACGTAGACAACAAGACAAACCCGTTTCATGTTGTAAACGGATGTTGGTGCCTCCCAACAGGTCGGGTAACGCATCGACATACGGTTCAGTGTATTCACGCTGATTGACACGTTGCACAGAGAAAAGGACGAAAAGGCACACGTAAGTCAGATCGTCTAATGTCAAGACGTTCTAGGCGACCGCGGGGTGGGGGGATATTTCTGTGAATCGTGACGAAAATGGTCGGTGGCTAGCTAGGCCGCACGCGTACCTATCTACGTTACAATACAGTACACACAGCACCCAACGAACGGAGATCCTACCGCGTCCTGATATATTTCATTTTTGTGTTTTATTTTTCGCGCGAGTGCGTGTCATCTGTGATAAAAAAGGGTTGTGTGTAAAAAATGGCTCATGGGCTTAATCCCGCGCTTAAAAGGCCCCAGATTACGGCCAGTAGTAATAAAGGGACCGAGAGTGGTGGCAAAACGGGCATTGGATCGAGACGTATATTTGCACCACATTTTAAACTGCAGGTGCTCGATTCGTATCGAAACGACGCTGATTGTAAGGGCAATCAAAGGGCGACGGCGCGTAAATACGGCATCCACCGTCGCCAAATACAAAAGTGGTTGCAATGTGAAAATGTATTACGTAATAGCGTCGTCGGCAAAATCAAAAGTAACAAGCCCTCCTGTGACCAGCAACAACAGCAACAGATGCCGCCCGAGGCGAGGAAATGCGGGATCGAGTTGGCCTTGAGAGGCAGCAACGCTGGCAGACAGCGCGACGACAGTTGCGGCGGTCGAGCAACGAAGGATGACGGGTGCGGGGCAAGCGGGCATGATCAGGGGGCGCTTGGACAGCAACGGCATTGCTGCTGCTCCACGGACGCTCGGGTGCCCGCGCTTAGCCCAAACTACGCACCACACAGTCCCACCATCGGCAATCACTATTTGCACGAAGGTGAGTATCAGGTGACCGATGCTGCTACCGTTATAACCATCCATATGTATAGCCCTTGAAGGACTCGACTCGACATTAATTGTGCCTCTCCTTTCGATTTATTTTTTACTCCATTAATCGGCGTAAGGTTGCCTCTGGCAGTGGACTGCTTTCAATTTTGGGTCTACAGTTTTACCCTAAAACAATGCGAGCATTTGTGTACAGATTTTGTAAATACGTTTGGTTATTCCTGGTCTGACTTTTAAGCGTTTATCTAGGTATGCTGTGCATCCTAAGAAGGTTCCCTTCAAAGTAGGTACCTATATAGTAGTGGCGAGTGGCACATTCATATAAATACATACATGCAATCATCAAAGGCCGATACCTCATTGAGGGAATGTAACTCTTTGTTCAAAGTTTAGTTTACAGAGAAACATGTTTCATTTTCAAATAGACAAGGTTGCGAAAATTTATGCATCTTCGCTCCTGTGATATAAAAAGAAATGCTGACAATGAAATGTATAATTTCTGTTCGGCTAATTTTTTGCCTTACCTGTATAGGTACCAGTTTAAATCACTAAATTATCAAAGGTACCTAATGCAAATGCTATTTTATTATTATATAGGTTGAGTTTCGAATTCAGTTACATATTTTGTTGAAGTGATTAAACCCATAGGATAGATTATATTTCTGGTAGAATTGTGGAAACCACGATTATAACCTGGCGCCATGATCATTTTTTCGATATGGTGAAACTTCGTGATCCTGAATGCTACTTATTTGTTTCTTTCCGATTAACTTATTCAAAAGAGATAGCAAGAGTTTATAAAAATACTTGTTGGCGTTGAGTAATCGTTGCATCTGTGTTCTTGAGAATAATCGTTGTTGATAGTTACACATAGATGTACTTACACATAAGTATATATTTATATGTCTATAGAACAGTATATATTATACAACGTACATAAATATAACACGTAATAGGAAACTTCTGACGGGAGTGCTCAAAATATTGCAGAAATAGCAATGAGATCATCCTGTAATATAAGATCTATATAATGATCGCTCATTATGCATACTTCAAAATCGTGGGATGTTGTGATGATAATAATAAAGTTAAAAGCGCCCGCACACTGTTTAAATGTACAACATATTCTTTTTTTTATAAATAACGTATACCTACCTAATTTATAGTACTCAAGAAAACTATAATATTAATTCACCTTAACTACTGAAATTAAACGATGGCGTCCTCTGGGGTAAAGCACTCCGGACGTAAACTAGTCCCGCATTCGGATGTCCGGGCGGGGACTACCTCGGGGGATGTCATCAATAAGTGCAATAGGGATAGGTGCAATGTTTGCTGTTCTAGTTTTAGGGAAATGCGAAGTTTAGCTCAGGATAGGAAAGAGTGGAGGTACGTGTCCAACCAGTCTTAGGACTGATGACCTTATGATGATGATGAATTCACCTTAAGTTTCCAAAGCTCGAGGCTCGATTTGATCTTATACGCTGGCGGCGAATTGAGTGATAAACGAACACAAAGATATTCTACTATACCTGCAATAATATCACCAAGGGTGCTATTTGTAGAAGCCGTTAGTTATATTTTCACATTTAGATAAAGTAAGTGTCAAGTCCAATAAATGCAATTTAAAGATCTCGAAAGGTGTTAACGCTTTGTTCAAAAGAGTTTCGTTAGTTTTTACTTTAGGGCAGTTTTTAGAGAAACAGGTAATATTTTCAGATGGACGTGGTTAAAAAAACACATTCCACAAAGCAATTTGCTTTAGCTGTTATACAGAACACCTATGAAATGTGCAGATGACTCATGAAATTTCTAGGAAATCCACAACTATGTACCTACCTACTATACAACTATACTTTTACGTAAATAAACAAGCTTTTATGACGAATTCCACGTCCTATATCTTTCGTGAATTTCAGTTTTCTGGTAAATGAATTAAATGGAATTTAAAAATGTCTTAAAGATAGAATCTTCTATCAACTTCAAGTAGGTTTCTGATGACTCTTTTAAAAAGCTGTAGATTATCTCAAGCAGATAAGCCGAATAATAAGTAGAACACGAAAAAATTCCTGCTTTCATGATGATACGATAAATTGTGACGAATTACGACAAGGACATAGGTACTTTTAAGTAAAATTACTAGCGAAAAGCTTATCGACTGTTGCTTTTTTAAGTGTTTGTTCGCTTTTAAATAAGCATCACTAAATACTTTCAGCATTAGTAGCTACTATTTTACGTCTTCATTAAAATTACAAAATATTTGAGTTGGAAACAAAAATTTATTGCAATGAGTACATTCAAATTTTTTAAATATCGTACGTGTAATAAGTCTTTCACATTACACACTCTAATTTGGATGCACTTAATTGTAAATGAATCATTGGCTCGACGAACCTGTAGGTATGATAGAAACCATTAATGATACTAGTTTAAAAAGTCATTTTAAAGGCTTTCCGTAAATATGATTAGTGTTATTTGTTTCCTGTTGTTCTATACAAAATAACCGTTAATAATTAATGGTTAATAAATGGGATGGCCGATAGCTTCGATTTAGCAGGTATTAAAACACTTAAGTACGCGATTAAATTAAACCAGTTTGTTAAGCGCCATTTTAGAAAAAGTTCCTAAAGTAACAGGAAATTAAATATAGTAAATATACGCAATAAAAAAGCAGTAGTTGTTACCCTATATAATAAATTCAAATGTGAACTTTTCATTAATATTAATGCACTGTCGTGGGCATTAATTTAATTAAAAAGCTGTCCGCGACAACCTCTATAAATCTTTTTTTTATTGGCAATTGGAAATAGGTATCTAATTTTTATAATGCAAAGTGATTTTTTTAGTTGAGTATTATCATTCCCTACCTTTCTGTAGAGTATAATTAATTTGTTTTGAGAAGAAGCAACAGTGTTACGAAACGTCTACAGTACATGTATAAAATTGGCCGCCGTAAGTTCTATTCTTGTAAGTATTTTTTGTTTACCATTGACACAACGGATAGTCGATACGATTCGATTATCCCTATTTGAAATTTTATTTTCCAAAATATACCTACCTACCCATTAATGTGAAATGTTGTTCTTTTATAAATCATATTAAAATTGGTGTTTTTCAAAACATTCGTTCTTATATTATTATTCATATCATCATAATCATAAGGTCGTCAGTCCTAAAGACTGGTTGGTTACGCACCTCTATTTTTTCCTATCCTGCGATAATCTTGACATTTCCCTAAAGCTAGAGCAACCCATATCCATAACTATTTGCGAATAGTAATCTAATCTAGGTCTACCTCTACCCTAGACCCCTCTCTTTCGTTTCTGCCTCTAATATGTCTCTGACTAGACCTTCATGCCTGATATTATGTATGAATCTAACACATAACTTTGTCGGTTTTTTTTATGTCGCTCCACCCTATAACTAATATAACTTTCAGCATCTTCCGAACAAGCATAACACCCTCAAAAACTTAAATTACATTTATTGGAATTATATTACCTTAATATTAACACTTTTTCCTATCCTGAGCTAATCTTCGCGTGTCCGTCTACTTTTCCTCCTCTTAGCTCCTGTTTCTGCTTCTAATATGTCTGTAACTAGCCTCTATCTAATACCTCCTCATTTCTAACATCAATTCGCCTGTATCCTGAAGGTATTTGTACGAATTTTCCTATATCACTTCGAATCATGCATGGATCACTTCATGTAACAGAATATTCCCTAACTCTACGCTAGTGTGTAAAGCGCAATTTATAAATTTAGATCTATCCGATGCGATGGCGATGCAGAGATCCCACGCGCCCAATGACATGTAAATACTGTCACCAGCATTTCTGTTTTGCAACATTACATTTACTGTACCTATTTAAATAAATTACATTGAAAGTTTTTTGAACGTTTTATAAAATTTTTTGTAGATTTTTTTGTGTAATTAGGTAGGCATTATTATTTCTGATAACTAACTTTTGTGCAATTAAACTATACCTATTCTAAATAATTTGATGGAATAGAATCGCGTGTCGCAGATTAATGTTTCCTCTGTTTGTTACTTATAAGTAGTTATTATTTACTTGTTCAAATTTATTCAAGTTATGCAATCGGATAAACAAAATATGTTTATGGCGAATGACCTGAGTCCTTAGACATGTGGGTTTAATTTAGAAATAGGGGTTTCTTTTCTTTTTATCGTATTACAAAGTATTTAAATGAGTATAGGATTCTAATGAAATGATTAATTGCGACGTCGAGTTCTGTTTTAGGCCCCGTATACAATTTTGTCACGCGATTGTTGACGCTTTTTCTATTTTTGTTTCAGCACCGGCAGCGATTGCCCTGGCGACTTCGCCAGCCGTGGTGGCACCGCTACAGCAGGCAGTTGTTCCAGCGGCGCCATGGCCGCTCGCGACGACAACGTCAGCCGTTGTGTCGCCGCTCGATTACACTGTGCATTCCCGGGCGAGTCCGACGACGACGGCAACGGTCGTTGTTGCAGACCCGGCGGCGCCCATGGACCTCTCGCTCAAGAACCAGCAGCAGGCACCTGCGTATTACGCCCCGCCCCTCGCCCTTCCGGAGAGCCGCATTCTCTATCCATCGACCCCCGTTTCCCCGCTATGCGCAAGCGCCACTTCACCGATAATGTCCGCGGCCACGGTCAATTCCACTACACTCTGCGCGCAACATCAATCTTCCATCGAAGTAAGTATTCAGCATGTTCATATTACGACAAAATATAAAAATAATACAATATAATAAATAGGCAACCTTTGTAGGATTGAAATATGTATTTAACGATGCGGTATAATTAAACCAATTTTTTAACCATAACATTAAAATAAATATTTGAAGAGTTACGGTTCTATTCAAAAATTTCAAAGCGGCGTTTCTCAATTAATGAGATGAGGGTATAAACTTGCGCCCCCCCCTCCATTAGCATTTATGTTATTTTTATCTCAGAATGAGTTGATGAGTGTAATAGTAAACATTATTAGAGATAACACATGTATTGTAACCTATTGTTTATTATTTATGGATGAAATTTCAAGAAAACTAGTTTAAATTATGAGTTTATCGCATTTAGATAGCGATACCGATAAAATTATCTTTTAAAAACACCTTACAACAAAAAGAATAAATATTTACGGACCAAATAAATATAATAAAAATATAAAAATACCGAAAGCTGCATATCTCAAAATGCCCTTAGAAGGGTATGACCATAATAATATTCAATAATAATTTTATTGGTTGTCGGTCTAATAAACTATAATGCCCTATTCTCATTTGGGGTATCATCTCAATAATTTGGGGGTATTGCGAGCATTTTCATGGTTAGATTCGCATTCAGAGCACTGAAATACCCTAATATACAAAATTCAAAACCAATTCTAAGTATAAGGAAAGACACATAGGCGTAGCAACATTTTTTTCCTGGAGGGGGGGGGCAAATTTTCAACTCTACTTTCTAACATTAGCAGCTCTAAATGTAAATTATTGTAGATTTGTCTCATTATTTGTACTTGAATAATTGATAGACTAAGGTGGCCTGGTCCACCTACCCGCCCCCCTTTGCTATGCCAATATAAATATAGCCCCAAGAAAACAATTATGTATAATTTGACCGCTTTTAAAAGTGTATAACAAATGTACCAGCTACTACTGTCATTTTTAGAAAGCAGAATACATATTACTTGTCCAAATCATCAATATTGAGACGATTTATTATTATTTATTCTACATATTTTATATTTCTGTAAACCAGATATTTATAATTTACGAAAAATCTTGTAATGCTGGAAATTCTACTTACTGTGTACCTGTTTCCGCTCTGGGTTTCTCTTTAGGACAGTTCATTCTTGTTTTAATCACTTATTTAAGCTAAATTCTCTTTTTTTCCCAATAAAGATCATTCCTAAAAATTAAATGAAAATTAATGTTTTTCCTAGTTTGTCACCATTAGTCGCCTTTTACGACACGCAGGTACAGGCGGTGAGGCTATTCTTATTCCCGGCCTCACACGGGGTAAACTAGGAACCTTAAAACTTTTAGTACACTGACAATATACTTTACTGCCTTAACTCCAGACGACGTCAGTAATAATCTAAATATATGAGCTTTCAATTAAGAAATAAACCCATTTATGTGAATGATCATAGACTTAATGGTGTATATTTTTTTGAAGGTATGGGACCTTTCCACGAAAACCTTGAAACGTAAAATTAAAGAAGAGGAACCATCTTCGCCCGACAGTCCCAAACCCAAGCCTGTTAAGTTATTTAAACCTTACCTCGATGACTTACATGACGAGGACGATGTTGACTCGAAGGATGTCAAAAAACCACGTGATTCGGTTATTATTAGGAACAAATCGTTCATACCTTGTTGTAACGCTATCGCCTATCCCCATGAACGCGAATCCGCTTACTACAACAATAACAACAATAATAATAACCACATCGTAAGTTCAGAGTATTCGTACTGTTTTCCCGAATATCCTGTCCATAGGAAAGCGTACCATGTCTACTCTCTCGAAGAGACCTATATGTATCCCCCTCATCTTTGCTCATATGAGGAAGGAGGCTTGTTGCACCCAATGCCTTTGAGACAAAGGCAAAGTTACAGTGTTGATTTTAAATTAAGCACAATTGAGTGCTATTACCAAGACACTAAGGGAAGCACCAGGAAACCTTTGCATAAGTGGGTCAAACCTGAGGATGAATTCCTGGTACAGAAAAACGAAACTTTCAAAACCATTCATGCTGTAAGGTAGAAGGAAAGAACATCATGTTATATAGCCGCTTTATTAGTATGTGTTCCTCCAAAAAAATACAAAAATTTAAACTGTTGCAAATTATCCAATTTCTTACTCCTAATTTTTACGGATGTTTTAATGAAGTTAAAAATCTAACTTTCCCATTTTTAATTGATCCAAAGATATTTATAACAATTTGTATTTGTAGCGCATTTTAGTGATGATCATAAATTTACATATGTAAATGTTTTTTGTTTTTTTTTATGGAGGAACGCGCATATTTTTTCTGTTTCCGGTTTTAATAGTTATTATTTAATATTAAACTTCAATAGCCAAGAGAGTCTTTTATAGTAGCAATATTAGCTTTTAGTTATTGTAAAAACATGCGGACTTTAATTTTATAGAATTAGAAGTTTTACCGATAGTTGTACAAACATAAAGATATATACTGGCCTTATTCGTAATTAGTAAGATAATTTCGATATGTATACATATTACACATTTATATTTATGCTGTTGGGTGCTAAATATGTTCACAAAGTTGCTCATTTTATACATGTAACAGATGATAAATATTATAGTCTTACTATACATATATCTTTAGTGCCTTGTAATTAATTAATTCATATATATATATACATATACATAAAATGTGCCAAAAAAGGAAGGCAGCTATTTTTTAAGCGGCGTTTTAAAGAAGCGGAAAATTGACCCATTTCGTTGACTGAAAAAGTATTTGGTCCATTTTGTTATGCAACAAATCGAAATTGAGGAAGTTTATGATTACTTTTCTGTACTTCAGTGATAAATGAAAAAATGAAATTGTATTCAAATATTTAGGTTGCGTGGTTTAATAAATTGCAATAAAATTTTTAACAAAATGGCATCTATCCTATGTGATTGATTATACAACTAGCTGTCATTTTAATTTCAGATAACGAAATTTGGGCCCCATATTTCATTAGTGAAATGTGTCTTCCTATGCCATAAAGTCGTTAGTACGTAATTGTTACGACCCAAATGCCTTATATTGAAATGTGTACCCTGTTGGCGACTGTTTTTTTAAAGAAAGATGCAATATTTAGTAGAGAAAAGGATTTGATTGTTGAATAACTGTTGTATGTATGCGCGCGTGTGTACAATGTTGATATCGGCGAACATACGTGACCTTTTTCGAAAGGTTGTGACCATATTACAAATAGTTGATATCTAACGTGCAGCTGGGCTGATTATATTGATAATATACAAATTGTAAGTGTTCATAGATAATATGTACTATTTTATATGACATGTTTTATAAAATACATTTATCAGAAATTAACCAATTGTTTTATTTATTTAATTTTTATATTAAGAAAGTATTAATGTATTCTTTAATGGTATTGAAAACTTTATTCAAACAAAACCGCAGCTTTGAATATTTTCAACAATCCGTACAAATATTACAAAAGTAAAATTTTTGAGAAAAATAAAAGTAATTCCGCATCGAAAACTGAAAAAGAAACTCATTGTACCAAGAAAAGAATTTATCACAAGAGTTCCTTGTGTGTCCGTCTGTTTGTACGTCAATTAATTTTTCAACTGTGCAAGTCCGTTTATTCAAAAAATTCAAGATTAATTACAAAAAGGACCCAGAATAAGAGAGTTGTAAATATCGGAAAATAAAGCAGTGCCATTATTTTTTTTAAGAATAAAATAAAAACCGAATCGAACCATCATTTATTTTAATTAATGATATTGTAAGACTAAAATTGTATTTGATTTCCCTTTAAATCTCATCAAAACATTTTTCATGTGATAATGAATACACTACCTATTAGTGATGAAAATAAAGGAATTGGTTTGGTTGTTAAGACAAAATAATTACTTCAAATTTATTTGAACGTAATACTGAGATCGTTTATAATTGTATTGTTGAATAAAAAAAGACTAACAAAATTAATTATAGTACTTATTACGATAGACGCTGAAAACAAAATAGAAATATTTGAGTTATACGATATTGGGTTTTTGGATGGCAATTGAAACAATACTAAATATTGAAAAAAAACTCGAATTACAAAATTAACCAGACTACAAAATATTTGCCTACAGAATTTGTAGAATATAAAAAGGAAATTTAATCAAATTTATTAATTTCATTAACTATATTTTGAGACTTACTTTATGGATAAATGTATATTCATTATATGTATAAATATACAATTCTATTGCAGTAATAAAATTAATCAGATATTTTTGTTTAGTTTGGACTGTATTTTGCATCTCTACCCTGCCATTTTTAAATTCGTTTTTATAAAAGCTGAATATAAATATGCAATATTAATTTAATATTGCGCTGTTTTATTTTCGCTTCATTTTCAGTCATATCTTTTTCCTATTGGTCTTTTCCCAAGCCTTTTAAAAAAATCATAAAAGCCTCCTCATAACTTTTAGCAAGTAAATTTTCAGCATTCCAATAAATATACAATCATCTAAATATAATTACATTTTTTTTGATTTGTTAAAAATGTATAGCATCAAAACTCAACATCGTATAAAGACCCATTTACTATTTTATGATTGAATGCAAAGATGCAAAAAATTGTCTGGATAGCTAAGGTGTTCTGACATCCACTGAAGTGGCGTTTCAAGTGGTGGTTCCACCCCATGTGTGCGTACTATGACTAAGTTAAAAATTGATTAATAACTGGAATTTAAATAATTTTTTTCTAAATATAATTACCATTTTGTCTATCAGGATAAACTTCTTGTAGTAGATCACTTAAAGTCTTCTTTTTTCCGTCTTCTGTGATTGGCTTTACAAGCTTTTGTTTATAGTTGTCTTCAAAGTAACATCTAAATGGAATGTGTTTAAAATAGTCTTGATCAGCAGATTTTTCCATTAATTTCCTATTTACTGCCCAGAATTGATCAAACTTATCTGGAAATTAAAATACTGAAAATTAAAATTAAAAATTAAAGGTAGTGTCTGAGTAATTATGAATAGCATGCCTTTTGATTTTAACTGATTTTCGTCTTTCAGTCACATTGATAAGAAAAATAATATTACAATTTTGAATAAAAACATATTAAAAACCTATTAGCAGCAACTACCTTCTAATTTTTACTGTGACTTATTTTTAATGTTTTACCATCACTTTTTTAAGTTTTGTTAAACAAGTTATCATATAAAAGCTCACATTTCTATTACATATATCAGCTCATTTTATTTCTGAAAAAAATATCTTTTCAATTATATTAAAAACTGTTGAGGCAAAAATCTATTATACCAAAAGGCAGGAAGCGCATGCTTATCTGGTTACCTACTGTAAACTTACCATTGTGAAATCCTTGCCATAACTGATTGTGATCTTTCTTTTGCATACTACTAACGACTTGACCTCTATGTTTCAGCACATCTGCTTCTTTAAGGCATGACATAAAGTAGGACTCTACTAACTCCCTAAAAGAGATAATTACTATAATTTCCCTTTTTGTGAAAGGAAACATTAAAAAACATACTTGTTATTAAATCTAAATATTGTATCTGGGAATTTATCAAAATGCACTATAATGTTCCATGGTAAATCAGAATCTGATTCTACCAGTAAATCAAAAAGAACTCCTATGGGATAGTGCCATTTCAATGCTTGACCATTGTATTCCAACCACATCTCTTGATCTTGTTTATCATTTGCAATGTATCTCATAAAATGTTTTCTTACCTAAATTTGAATGGTTCAATTTAACATATAAAAGATGTTCGGTAAAAGAAATGTTACGTTTTCAAAATATTACCCACCTTATCTACTACTAGAGGAAAATAACTTATTCTAGGAACCATTAAATAAAAACGATCAGGTTCTTGAAGTTCGTAAACTTCATCTGGATTTAATGTAAAGCATACAGGAAGTTTGCCTTCCCATATTTCTCTTAAAATTTCACGATCATTTGCCATTTTGTTTAAAACATAAAATGTTAAAAAAATTCTTTCACGGTTTTATTGACTGTTCTTGTCTTTGTTGGAACATAACAAAACAATATAACCTCAATCGAAGACAAAAGTAATTGAGGTTAGGAAGTAAATGCTCAAGGTCGAACACAAAAAAAACGAGGGAAATTTAATTCTTGTCTTAATCCTCAGCTAGACAAGATTGGGGATTTACCCTATCAGTTTCAGACCCCCAAAACAAAAATTACACTGGAACGTCCATAACGAATTAACTTTTTCTTTACGAATAAAAAAAGATATTTATTTTTATAATTAATTTTAACTTGTAATAAACGGTTGTATTAATTTTATAAATAAATAGAAAAATTGGTGGTAAAATGAGATTTCCTATTTGATTTATGATGAAGTAGAAAACAGCGATGTCAATAAAAGGGGAAGGACAGATAATATAAACAAAAAAAATATAAGAATACCTTCTGACATGAAGGGGTAGTTAGAGGCATATACATTAAAAGTAAAAATAGGAGTAAAAAGAAATAAAGGAAGACCTAGATTAGATTGCTATCCGCAAATAATTAGAGATGTAGGATTTTTTTAGTTTTAGAGGAATGCGAAGATTGGGCCAACATAGGAAGGCTTAAAAGTACATGTCCAACCAGTCTTCGAATTGATAACTCTGCGATAGTGATTAGGTCTTTTAAAAATTAAATTATTGACGTTTTAGAATTATTTTGTCCGTTTATTTTGTATATCATACAAATCGGATCTATGCCAAGAAGGAAAGAAACTTTTATATAAAAGCAATTCCATAAAACTGCATTGACTTTAACCATTAAAAAAATGATTATTTAACAAATAAACTCCTTGTAAGTTTTTAAATTCGTATACAAGTTTATCATAAACAAATTTCATTTTAACACGTAGTAATTAAATTAGCGTTACTTATATCTAAAAATTAATTTTCCACTTTAAGTAATAAAAATTTGAATAAAACACAAATTCTAAAAACTAAAAAATAATATCACCATTTAAAAACAAACTCGAATGAGAAAAGATCATAACCAAGCTTCGCTGTTATAATCATATTTCATTAAATACTTATCGAAATTCGGAAACTCCAACTTTGAATGGCTCACTGTATTTATAAGGTTTGGTAAGTCCTTAAAAGTAACCAAGTGTAATAAACACATTGAAGCAGACATCTCCTCTTCAGTTACAACATTGGCTCTACAAAATGAATTACGGTCAAGTGAAATGGCAAAAAGTCACTATCATAACTTACTGTAACAGTTCCTGCGTCAGTTCGATACATTCATTTTTATGAAAGTTATCGATTCGTATTGAGGGGTTCGTGACAGCAATGTGACGTTTAAGCTTTATAATAGGCCACTTATCACCAAAAAATACTTTTTGCACTTCTTGAACACTACAGTAAATTTCATTTGTGTACCTTATTAGATGGAGGGTTTTCTTATAAAAGTCTAAAATTATAGGGGTTTTAAAATTACTGTAAATATAATATGTAAATTTTGATTTTCCAATGAAAGTCAAAATTTAATTAGATTTGTGATGTGTATCACGGATATGCAAATATGTATTTCACAATGTTTCCAATATGTAATTTGAAAAAATTTGGAATAACAGCAGAAAATAAATAAACGGTTTGAAGATAACATCGAATACTTACATAGTAATATATTTATGGTAAAGAGTTTAACTTACCAATTTTCATTACCATTTTTTTGTGTGTTGTTATCACTTTACAATTGTCTTTATCACTACTCAAATTTAATTGTGATGCCATTTGCTGCAGAAGTGCCATCTGGTCAGCTACAATGTTTTTATTTTGCTCTTGCTGCATAATCATCTGTTGCTGACGCTGAAAATTTTCAATGATCATTTGATTCTGTAACATCCCCTGCAGCAATACTTGTTGCTGTAAAAGATTAGGAGCGACACCCATTGGACCAAAGTTACAGGGGTAAAAGGTAGGCACAGTTGCAGACAATGCTGGTTGTAAGTTTCCTAAATAAACG
This sequence comes from Agrilus planipennis, assembly GCF_000699045.2. Taxonomy (NCBI): domain Eukaryota; kingdom Metazoa; phylum Arthropoda; class Insecta; order Coleoptera; family Buprestidae; genus Agrilus; species Agrilus planipennis. The sequence continues at coordinate 102,754 of NW_020438948.1, forward strand.
TTAATGAAATTCTGCTGTACACTGGGAATTACATTTTGCGTGTTGTTACTGGTAACATTAAGATTTCCTTCGAATCCTGGAGGTGGTCGGATTATTTTGGGGAGGGTAATACTTGATTCACTGCATGTATTTTCAGTAGTGTTCGTTTGACAAACATTATTTTCAGTTTTCTTTCCAGATTTCTTTTTCTTTTTCGATTTGTCTAATTTTGGTGATACCAGTTTAATTTTCAAACTATCGTTACATGATTCTGGGCTTTTATTTTTTTCACTGGAATTAAAAGTTGAAGACAAATCAGTCAATCCAGCGTTTTCTTTCTTGTCATTTTTCTGTAAATTACTATAAGAAGTAGTTAATTTATATAAAGGCTCTCCAGTTAAAAAGTTGTCCTTGTGTACATCTAATGAATTGGTAAAAGAAAGATTATCTGCTTTGGTTTCGTTTTTAACAGCATCTAAATGACTTTCAATAGAAGTAGTTAAATTTGTATTGTATGCAAAAGCTCCGAATGCAAAGCTGTTTTCAAATTTATTTGAAAAACTATCCGCTTCCGTTTGTTTTTTAATTTCATCTAAATTACTGTCAAAATGAGGTAGTTTTCTATTATCACTTTTGAAGTCGAAATTTGACGATTCCGACACTTCAGTGTTCATTTTGCTAAAGGAGGAGTTTGTGTTGTAATTGTTTTCTACTTTGGTTGACAAAACTTCTGGAGTTAACACAGGAAAATTATACGAAGATGTTGCATTCACGATATTTTCATAAGAATTTGTCCCACAATCGTAACTAGACATCAAATCAATCAAAGGCTCCGGATGATTGTTCAAAAATTGTTGATTAGCTGCAAAATTCATCAAATCTTCTTCCTCGCCTCCTTCAGTAGCCAATTTCATGTAACGGGAAATGTTTGTTGTACTTTCACGTTTTTCTGGGATGGTTTTAGGCCATTCAGCAAAATCTTCTAGATCAATAGATTTTTTGTAGTACCATGGATAAATATGATGTAGTTCGACACCTGTTTCTAACATCCGTTCCATTTGGGTTGCTGTAGGTACTAAACCTTGTTCTAGTTCATCAAAAGAAGGAAATAGGTGAATAAAGCGAACATTTGGCTCCTCATTAGGCGGAAGTTCGACAGGTATTTGTTCCTAAAGGTCAAATATATGATTTTTATTTCTGAAGTATAAATTGGGTAAACTATTTACTGTATATATAATTATTGACGTATAAACTGATCTTTTAGTTGATGGATTTAACAGAAGTTGGTTCGAGTTCGAGAAAAAATATGCAACTAATAAATAACTAATAAGTGGGATGGAAGCAATAAATGAAAACAATTTTTTAAATTAAATAAAGTGATTTATTCGACTGATATATTTACATATTTTTTCTCAAACAATAACGACTGACTCTGTGTCATTAGGTAACAGAAATAATAAACGACCTGCTTCAAATGACGAAAACAAACGAAAACGTAATGTATAAAAAATAAACAGTGTTTCCCAAAAACAATTTTTATATAATACAAAAACAGATTCTTAGATTTCAAATAGAGAAATCTTCTTTTTAATTTAATCACAACCTTCACAATTTCTCACATTCATTCTTAATCGACATTCTCTTTAATATAGCTCTTATACTTTTTGACCCATTTTTAACATCATTCTTGTGTATATGTTTAACGTTATCGACAGTTTCTTTAGCGTCGTTAATTTCATACGACGTTTTGTAATCTATTGTTATTTCTCTGTCTGCTACTGATTCTTCAGAACTTCTTTGTACCTTATCTTTTAATAGGAATTTAATTAGTAAACTATTTTGTCGTTTTTCTTTAATACTTTCAGTTGTAATTAAATCTCCTTCTTTTCCAGCTGAATCATGCTGTTCATTGTTAATACTTTCATGGCAATAAGAAGTAGTAGCAGTGGGTGGTTCTTTATCTTGCGAGATCATCTTTAAACGACCTCTAAAACCATTCAATTTGATTTTATTATTTGCAGAAAAATTATTACAATTTTCGTTGTTTTCTTTAACAGTTTCGTTGCCACTTTCCTTATTTAGTTCTGGTGAATTTATCTTTCTTAAGAGATTCCTAAAACGACCCCTGAAGGTGCTATTTTCGAAATCATTTGTATCACAACTAAATTCCGAAACGGTACTACTACGTGAAGAAGATGCGACTAACTTGGAATTAGATTCGTTTACCTGATAAGTAAATATCGCGTGCCCCAATTCTGTCAGTCTATCATTTACGTAATAGTCTTCATCCCCCGTAGTGTCTGCTATGAACAGTTCCAGTGCTTTTCGCTGAACAAAGAAATAAATAACGTAAAATGACTTTTAATATTAGTTTTTCTGAAATACCTTTTCATCAATTTTGTATATTTGAGCCACCATTGACTTTTGGAAGACCATTTCAAGGAAAGCAGAGGCAGATTGTCTTGACCATTGCATCTTTTCAGTGGGAGGGTATATATTGGCCAATCGAGCTCTAATTGCTTGCTGAGGAAGGACGAAAAATTTACGATGCAAGTAGCAAATATCTTTAGTAAAAATAGGCGACACTGTTCCATAATCTACGAAAAATACCTACGGACAAAAAATCAAAGGTTTTGTTGCATTTTATTTTACAGTTCATACCTTAACTTGACCTTCTACATGGGGCATAAGGTGTGTGATAATTCCCCGGTGATATTCGCCTAAAATCAAAGCTGCGCAGTAAAGTCCTAACTCAAGTTTTTTTTCTGGTATCTGCAACTCTCTGTGGGCAGTGTAAAATTCTCTGGAATAAAATATAACCATTAATATCAGGGACTGACGTTTTGTTTTCTTCTATAACTTACTGCATTTCATCCATCATGGCATCGAGTTTTTGGGAAGTTTCTGGCCCCCTAAGTATAATCCAAAATTTTGAAGGATCATAGATTTCGCCCACATCTATATCAATAAAACTCATTAGTTTTATGTCTTCGGAAATCCACTGTCGTGGTAATTCTTCAAATAAATGTACCACGTCAGGGGGCAGTTCGCTTTGTTTTCTGTACATTATAACATCCTACAATTAAATAATTGGATGAGAAAGGATTATATGAAGAGAATTAATTATTTATCAATTTTAACCCTTTTAGTAAAAAGACAATACAACTTACTGATACATCTGGCAACGCATTATCTTTTGGATAATCCACCATTTCTGTATTTTTCAACAGATCTGTAAAATGTAAACTATTTGCAGCGTTTAAGGGTAATGGTTTGCTTTTGTCATATAGCTTTATGTCTCCCCTGTCAGGTCTTATACAATGAAATATCCTATCCAAATCCATACAAAGAGCCATCAAAGTCTTGTAACCATAATCCATATAATCTAATGTTTTTCTGAACCTTCTCCTAGAACAATAAAGAACACTTGTTCATTCAATTAGTTCAATATTAAGGAATTTGAAACATACTTGTAAGCATTAGGAAGTTCATTGCACCATAAACCATCTTGATAATTCTTTATAAGAATACATAAATTTTGCTGCACTTCAGCAGGTACTTTGTAATTTATATAATCCTCGTCTTCACTGTCACTAACGAAAACATCATCGAGAGAGATAGATTTTGATGATAAATTTGCTGCAGCTCCTTTCGCTGTCGTTTTGATATCATCCGAAAGGGAAGAAAAATAATTTTCTAAACAAACGTTACCTGAAGTACTCGATAATTCCGTGACTTCGGAATTTTTAGATGCTGTACTTTGCCACTGGTTTTCAATTTCGGTATTAGATTTATTAAGTAAATTACTATTGCATCTCTTTTCTATTTGTGGCGGGACGAATTTAGGTTTGTTTGTTCTAAATTTTGATTTTGATTGAGAAGTTTCCAAGTAAGGAGGTAGATTAATACCCTGAATAGGATTAGCACGTGATGAGCATGGAAATGAAAAAGCATTTTCTCTATGTGGTGGAGATACGTTTTGATGATTTTGTTTTTTGTATAAATTTTGTTGATTTATAGTTTCAGATTGTGTCACTGATTGATACTGTTGTTCTGAAAAGGTAGATGGTAAATCTTCTTTTTCTTGCACTGATGGGGAAAGAACATTTTGATGCTGAGAAGTCCGAGATGAAGAATTTGAAGAAAAGTTGGGTTGCTCAACAGGCAAAGGTGTGGCCTGATACCTTCGAATTGCTGGTCTTGAAATCTTCTTCCTTTTTACATAATTAAATGAATTCAGCATCTATCTCGAAGTAATATTTTACTTGATACTTGGAAATCTTTTATATATCATGGGAAAAATGCTTAAGAGAAATGCATTAATCAATAAAAGTATTCTAAATTGGTTTTATTATTAACAAAACTAATGTAAAAATAACTACAGGTAATTTTCAAAAGGTACGTCCTTTTCTGTATATTTGGATATAAAAATCAAATTTTACAGTGTCTGACTATTTTGACTATCCAGTAACAGATGATAAAATGACATGGATTTTCAGGTATACAACGGTATTTCATAAAATCATTGTAAAACTAAAGTCTACTGAACATGTATTAATTACCATGTTATCTATAGAAATCTTAATAAACACTGGTAACCTATCATATTATCTTCCTGTGCTTGCAGAAATTGTTAAAATAGTATGCTGTAAGAAGAGATTTCCGATTTTATAAAAAATTTCCAATACCAATGTTCACTCATCATAAAAATTATAAAAGAAAAACAAGAATAGATTGCTTTTTCAAATTAGAATGTAAATAATCATCACCTTGTTTTTGGCACATTATACTTTTGTCGAACTACGAGTTTGTCGATATGTGCCGCTTTTGAAGTCACTTTTGCTTTAATTTGTGCACCACTGCCTTGTCCATAAATCTACAACATTTTTAAATTGTTTTTTATTATATTATTACGCTACAAATACTAGTTAATCTACCTCAAATGCCGAAATGGAACGTAGAAACTGCTCAACAGATTTGTAGCCAAACTTTTGAAAAGGAATATTAGTGCCAATGGCATCTCTGTAGTCTTTGATCAGTTGACCAATTGTTAAAGTTAAAGGGGTTGACAGTAAAATACTTGAAATGGTTTTTCTAATTTTTTCCTTTTCTTCATCCTACAATATGATAGAATCAGCGCATTAAAGATTAATTTTTCTGTTCCTTGTGTGATCCTACCATGGTAAATATTTCTACGTAGACTCAAATGATGTAAATATCTATACACCTTTCCTTTTTTCCTCCTACACTGATTCAGTCCTATTATGCTGTTTTGCTCTTTTTTCATGAAAACTAAATTTTAAAATAAATGTACACATTTCCAGCAAATCCTAAACTGATACAATTCTAATAAACATGTAAACTGTAAACATGCTGTTAGCCTTTGCTTGGTAGATTATTATTTGTTGTCTTTCGCTTTCGTTTAAGACTGTTTAATAAGACATTGAGCGGAATCTGAATTGAGGTTATACACACCATATACACACGTTATGTTTAACAATTTCCCTCCCTTTATTTAAAACTGACATTTTTGTATTTGAATTAATTTATCCTACATATTACTATCAATTTATTTTATTATTTGCTTTTTTGAATTCCGCTTTTACTGCTTTATTATTATTACGTGATATAAATATGGAAAAATCATAAAGTTATTTTTACGTTTATTAATTCTAAAATAAAGTTTTTAATTCATTAGTATAAAATTAAAATATGAAATAATTTCATTTTCGACATTTCTGTAAAAAAAATATTTTAATAGGTAATTATATTCAGTGAGAGATTTCCGGACACGCAAAATATTTTTTTTGTTTAGTTCAGCGATGCAAAATATCTTGCACTGAAATTTACATTTCTTGGTTTTTTGTATGTAACATTAATTTCGTTAGTTAAGACATACAAATGTGAATACCATATTTTATGTAAAGTTTGATTTTTTTGAACGAAAATTGAAACTGCTGAATTTAACGAAATACTTTTTATATTAATTAACAAGATTGGGTCAAGTCTGTTTCATATTAAAATGAAAATGTTTAAAACTACGCTTAATTAAAATCGGTCAAGTGCGGGTTTAATCTCGTGCACAATTAATTATTAATTTATCAATTAATAACCGATATGGGTAATAGGTATCTTTTTTAAATGTATGTATAGTTAGGGGTAACTAAAGATAAAATAGATAAACACAAAAGTCCTAAGAAACAATTTAGGGTTTTTAAACTAATAGTTATTTGGAAACTATACATATATTTATCGGAGCCTTTATGAAAAACCGTTACTATACATGTATCTGTTAATTAAATGCATTTTGTAAATTACCTACTGATTATACAAAGTGTAAAGTTATATATTATGTATATTGTTGACATCGTCATACTTTGAAAAAATATTTTTTACGAAAATATGGTAATGTTTCATGTTAGGTATTTTGGCTGATCGATTCTTAATTACGTTTTGGTAATGACTGTTTTTCTTTAAGAAATGTAGAAATTAATACTAAATATATGAGGAGCAATTTTTAAGTCAAAAATGGTGCAATAGTGATGAAAACTTATGTAAACTTAATTTTCAAAAGTTCTCTATTAATTATATACATTATATGCTTATACTGCTCAAAAAATTATGAAATTTATTAAAATACTTCTTGTAGGTACTTACTACCCACAAATATTATGCAATAACCGACTTCTAGGGAAAAATGACCTACTTCCATTACAGGGTGTGCTACATTTTTGTTTTAAGGACATATTTTATATCAAATGTCGTTGCTGTTTAAGTTGAGTGATATCTAGTGGAAATAAAAAAAAAATAAAATAACTTATACTCCTACTTTCAACCTTTAATTATGTGTATGTGTAGTGTACCACATAGTTTAAAAGAATTTACATAAACTTTTACTAGTAGGTACGTCTAATTGTAACTTAAGATTAATTATTGTATTGAAAACAAACGACAAGATTGTAATCTGGGTGTTTATATGATTTTATAATCGGACGAATTTTACAAAATTGTCATAATAATTGAAAGGCGACGGAGCGTTATTAAACCTCTCGTATATAAATGGTAAACCGGGAAACCGTATGATTAAATAGTTCAGGCAGTGGAGGATAGAACACCAATAAGGATTTTAACAGTAGTGATTTATTGTTTTTAGTGTTCGTTAGAGATGAGAGTGTTTTAAAGAAAATTCAGACATACTTATATATCATCCCTAACTGTTACGAGGTAACTTTTTTATAATATTTTTTTTCGTATCTGCAAAAATGTCTATACAATTTTCTTTGGAGACAAGTGTATAAAAGTATGTTCTCTTTTATTTAGGTTTCTGTTTTTGAAAAATGAAGGTGATTACTCTTGTTCTGTTGGTGTCTCAGTTGTCCGATTGTGCAAATGTGTTTCAAAAATTGTTTGAATGGAAAGCATTGGACTATGCGTTCCCTAGTGTACAGGATAAAGTAAAGGCCCTTCTTACCAACAGATTTATCCCAGAAAATAATCTTCCTGTGGGGATTGAAATATGGAATGATAAACTTTTTGTTACAGTACCTCGATGGAGACAAGGTAACTTTAATATAATTACAAAGTCGTCAGGGGTTCCCTTTATCTCAATATTTATTTACTAAAACATTATGGAACATTACTTTATTTAGCTAATTCCAACGCGATCATAATTGTTAGATAACATTAGTTATATATGTACCTTTAATTGGTAACATACAATTAGTTCGTTTAATAAATTAGTAGTCGAAGTCCTTTCTAATTTATTTTTAATAAAATAATGACCAATACTTATTGAATTTAAAAATACTATCAATTAAATTCTATAGTAGGTACCGAGAGGGTACCTTTTTATGGTAAAAGTACAATGAAGTTGTCAAAAAAGAATTCAATATCAGTGCACTATTTCCACAGCTAAAGTATGCGAAACGTGACTATTTTTCCAAAAGTTACTTATGGTATGCAGTGATAAGAGTCTCTTTTAGTTATCTCTTTTTATTTACTTGTTTCAAAATATTTTTTCCAAGGATTGTCGCAATAAAACCTGCTCCGTATCTTTAATATAATCGTGTCGAATTTCCTTCAAGTACTCTAATGTATCAAATATTTTCTTTTTTAAAATATGTAGTATCTAGATCAAAATTACTACATACAAGGTTTTCCGTATACGATCCATTGTACTTTTGAACTTGTATTTCCATTCCAAGATGGTACTTAATTAGTTTTATGTTGCAAATGCTTGGACTTAAAAAGAATAATTTAAATTCCTCCTGGTAACTTTAAAAGTTAGATTAAATCAAATAACTGTCGTTAATTGATAAAAGAAATACCAGTAAAACATGCAGGTGAAATTTTAAAAGTGCGCAACCATCCATTAATAAGTTTCATAGGTAGATGGAAGAAAGCCAGTAAATATGAGTAAAAAAAATGAAACATTATTATAATTTACGGTAATTTACTGTTGTACGTATACGGTTACGGAAACTATTTACTTTGTTTATTACTGAAAGAGTCCGAAACATTAAAAATAATATATTGAACATAATTTGTTCTTTTTGTAGATTTAATGAATCGAGAATTATTTTTAGAAATATTTTTTAATAAGATTAATACGTCCCTTATGTGGTATTGGAAAGTGAAATTATAATAATTTATACGAGATGTACTATAAAAATACTTGTACGTATGCATTTTTTTCAAATGATTTATGTGCCAAATACAATTTTATGTGGATCATAAAATATAGACAAACATTTCTCCATTTTCTGACAAAAAAAAGTTTGCAATGTTATAAAAACAAACTATCTAGTAACTTTTGCGCACTTAATAAGTACAGATATAAACAAGTATTTTCTTGTTAGACACTGATTTGTGCGACAGCTGTTTTCAATTTACGTAATTCTCCTATTAAACAACGCTCCAATTTTACATTTCAATTGCAAACCTGTATGAGTATGTACCATATATTTATTTGTACGCGTGTAATCAAACACCGGTTGCTATAGTACGTGTAATTATCAATTAAAATTCTGAATTGCCCTAATGGCTTTTCCTTATTGATGTCGAAATCTGAGCGCGTATTAAAAAAAAAAACTTCCTCTCTGCAACTGCTAACTGAGCATGTCGTTATCGCTTTCAATGAAAGGTGCAATAGATATACACTTACTCGTGCATAAGATCACTTACGCGCAACTACATAAATTGCATTATGAACTGCATAACTTTGCAATTTGAATATTTAAATGAATATTCGGATAAGAAACCATAACTGGTTTAATTGTACTCTTCGAAACTGGTTCAAATATATGCAGATCGTATGAAAGGACATTGCCTAAAGCTTTTAATTTTTTTACCTATAAACCAATCGCAATTAAATAAAGGGCTGATTGTACTTGAGGGGTTTGTAACTTTAAAAAAGGAACAGTATTTTTGAACTAGTCTTAGGAGATAAAAACAGTGCTTATTAAACGAAATCTGATGTTTCGCCCAAAAGTTTGTGGGATTTTTAAAGGAAATTGCCATACATCCAAATAGTGACTATTAAACGTCCTTTTATTGCTATAAAATCTGGATACTCGCAATAAAAAGGACGTTTGCAGTCGATATTACAATCTTCTTGAAAAAAAAAACAATTTTTTGGCGAAATGTTAGATTTTGTTTAATAAATACTGCTTTCAATACTTGAGACCAGTTCAGATTTTCATTTACTGTACCGAATATCATAAAGAGTGTGGAAATTATGAACAGTATTTGTATATTATAAAATATATGCATGTAATGTAGGTAACCCAGATGTTGTCCTAGTTTTGGAACAAATAAAAATTATCACATATTTTTCAAAATATCTGAATCTATGTCAAGACAATCTCTTAAATAATTTTCTTTGCAATTTCATTGTCGGGCTAAACGTTAATTAAATGTTGATTGGTTGATTGTAGAGATAACTCAATTATTATAATGTTTCAGTGCATTTTAAATTAAAACAGGTATCGGTATTCAATGAGTCGTAAAATGAAAAAATATATTTATCTAACTTTGCGTAGCAATATTAAAAGAGTAGAACATGTTTAAGCATTTGAGTAAAAAATGTCACCTATCGTTAGAAACAATAAACAACCTTATTTGTAAGCTATATAAAAAGCATGTACAGCAATATAATTGATACTTCAAAAACTGTAAAAACTGAGCTAATTAAGTAAGAAATACATTATTTTTAACAGGAATTCCATCTACTTTAAACTATGTCCCGCTGCATCAAGATGGTCCTCTATCTCCCTTATTAATACCTTATCCCAGCTGGCAACATAATGAAGCTGGTAACTGCGAAGAAGGCCTGACCACAGTTTATAGGATAAAAGCTGACGAATGCGACAGATTATGGGTTTTGGACACGGGGACCTTCGGAATTGATACCTCAACAACTAACCCTTGTCCGTATGCTCTAAATGTCTTTGATTTACATACGAATCTTCGTTTGCGAAGATATGAGTTACGAAAAGATGACATAAAAGCAGACACCTTTATTGCCAACATAGCAGTAGACGTTAGAAAGTCTTGTGACGATACATTTGCTTATATGAGCGATGAATTAGGTTACGGATTAATTGTTTATTCGTGGGATTTGAACAAATCATGGAGATTTGAACACAGCTATTTTATGCCTGATCCCTTGGCCGGTGATTTCAATATTGGAGGACTGAATTTCCAGTGGGGAGAAGAAGGAATATTTGGAATGTCTTTATCTCCTATTCAAGAAGATGGATTCAGAGTCTTGTATTTCAGTCCTTTGGCTTCGAATCGAGAATTTGCTGTGTCAACGAAGATTCTACGTGACGAGATAAAAGTAGAAGATAGCTATCACGATTTCGTAGCTTTGGAGGATAGAGGACCCGACTCGCATACGACAGCGAGGGTTATGGATGAAAATGGTATTCAATTTTTCAATTTAATCGATAGAAATGCGGTAGGTTGTTGGAACTACAAGCTATTATATCATCCAACAAATTTAGGCGTTGTTGATAGAGATGATGAAGAAATGATATTTCCTTGTGACGTCAAAGTAGATAGGAATCGTTATGTGTGGATTATGACGGATCGTATGCCCAATTTCCTTCTATCAAACCTCAATTATTCTGATGTCAATTTTAGAGTCTTTTTTGCCCCAATAGACAGATTAATACACGGAACTCCGTGCCAGCCTAGGATTGACAACAATTATCTTCCTCTATATCCACAAGGTGTTAATAATAACGGTTGGAGTATTGCGGGTAGAGTGCCCTATGGTCATCCGTTATACGGTATAGGATATCCAGGCGTAGGGTCTAGCAAAGGAAATGCTTTTCCAGGCCTTTACGGTAATAGACTGTACCCAGGAGGGTCGCCTGGATATGGGCAATACCCATTAGGTTTAAATGGTAATGGACAACCTCCTTTAGGTTCGTCTGGTAATGGAGAATCCCCAATACCATTACCTGGTAATGGACAACCTTCAATAGCTTTACCAAGCAATGGACAACTTCCGATACCATTGCCTGCTAACGGACAACCAAAAGGGTTACTACCAGATAATGGACAGCTTCCAATAATACCTGGAAATGGACAACTGGCGCCAGGATGGACTGGTAATAGCTTACCATCCGCAGGATGGTCCGATAAAGGACAACCGCCGAATGGGTGGTCTAATAAAGGACAACCATCAAATGGCTGGTCCGATAAAGGACAGCCAATAAGTGGGTGGACCAACAAAGGTCAAATACCACAAATACTCTTAGACGGCCAGGGATGGCAGGATAAACGTCCTTTACCTGGCACTTATTATCAAGGTCTTCTTCCAAATGTAAGCGGTACGTCTACCAAACAACAACTTTACTTTACTCTCCTAACATCAAAGCCTAAAGTCGGATAAACTTTAATTTCAATCTGTATATGTTTTTATCATTTAAAGCAACAATGGGCCCCAATCAAAGAATAGGCACACTTTTTCCTATTTCGGTGTTTGTAATAAAACTTGTTGCGTTTGGCCGTTACAATTTGAAGTGTAAAAAATACAATTAAAATGGGATTACATAATTAATTAAAATGGCACTTGTTACATTTTCTTTTTATTTTAATACTGTACAGAAATATGTTTCTTTTATGTATTCTAAATTAGAAGGAGTTTTACTAAAAATTTATAAGTTCGTAAATCATTACGTAGGTCCCAATTTTTTCTTCTATAGGAACATGAGTATGGAAAATTTTATAAATTAAATTGTATCTGAAAATATGGTTAGAAAGTCTATATGTAAATTATTTATTTTTTAAACATTACCTGCTTAAAATATCTTTAATAAATGGTACTAAAACATCGAAAGCTACAATATGTGATGGAAGAGGTCCTTTTGGAGGGTATTCATCCCTTAGCCATTTATTCGGGTTTTTATAAAAATTTTCGGTTTCATCAATATAAGTAACCGATTTCTTTAAATTCGGTTCACATGTTAAGAACCTTGTTGAGACATTTACATGTAAATGACTGAAATATTAGAAAAAATAAAATCACTTTGTTAAATTTTTTTCCCGAGTTACCTATATAAAGGAGTTGAATGGCAAGGCATTAGGAATAAAAAATTGGAAGTTTTTGGATTTTTTAAAGCTAAATTTCTTAAAGGGAGCATCACATCTATTGTCCCACTTTGATGGACACAGCTTAAATATAAAGCTGGTATTAAATTGCTGACGAAAATGGTTCCTACTACCAACCAAATAACTTTTCTAAAATTAGAGGTCATCATATGTATGTGAAATGAATTAGAAAACAAACACCTACTTATCTTTTTTACGGCTCCATTGTGATAAGTAGTTAGAGTTTATATAAAGCATTATCGGTAAAAGTGGTAATATAAACCTAAACTCTTTGTGGGGTAAAATACTAAAATAAAGAGAATTGTAATTAAAAAAGTTAATTTCAATTTCTTCAATTACCTGTAAACACCTACAGTAAAGACAATACAAGCCAAAAGTATAAGTTCTTTAGGATAAATATATCTATTTCTTAGTATATGAACTACTGCAAGTATAAAAGGAAAAATTTGAATGCCCAATAAAGTGGGAAGTCCTGATGATAAGTACCAATACCAAGGGTGAACTCCATAAAAAGTTGCAATGTCTTTTATGATATTAAATTTTAAAAATTCAAAGCTTGTTATTATAAAAGAACCATGTAAAACACTATCAATTGCTATTGATAAAAGTAGGACCAAAGATCTTGAAAAAAGTTTTCTTAAAATTTCATATCAAATTGTGGAGAAATGCATACCCAATTGGGATGTACTGCTTCCAAATAATGAAGAAAGCACTTTCTTTTGATAAATAAAGGTGATAAACACACAATGGAAACCACTGGATAGCTGCAGTAGGTCTGACAACACAAAGTATTCCAACAAGAAATACAAATTTGTAATTTCCTTAAAAGCAAACAAAGAAAAATAGCTATTAAAGGCAATTTTTTATATTTTTCTATTGGAATATTAAGAATTTTAGGTAATTTTTAGATTATATATCAGACTAAGATAGAATTACTCTTCAAATTTAAAATGGAGAAGTTAAAAATGTGTAACATTATCTAGTTTACTATTACCTAACACAACTTAATAATCCACAAAACGCTCAAACGGCGTCCCACTTAAATTTTCAGAAGAAGTTAAACAGTCAAAATTAAACACATAATTTTCTTAATTAAAAAAATCGAATAACATTTCCTTTTGCTATTGAATAATTTTGGGAATATTTATCATTGAAAATTAGAATCAGAGAAAAACAAAGTATCACATTTCCTTATATCTATCTTGTACAAATGTGGGAGATAAAAGGCCTTATAGCTATCTTGTACATATGCGGGAGATTATTTGCCTAGACCCCCATTAAAATACACACCTGGGACTGAACAATTGGGTTTCGTTATTTCTCCATGGTAATTACCACGGTTTTTCTCATCCCAAGGAAATAATGTCAGTGCAATTGTAGTTAAACATGTTTCAAATGTATTAATTAAGGTTCTGGAAGCACAATAAAACCAGAACCAAGAAAATACAATCAAAAATAAAGCCCAATTTTTTCTATTAGTCCATCTATATAAACAAAGATCTGAATATGCACTTAATACAGCTTGCAATATTCGTGGGCCCATTACCTAAATTTACTGTATCAAAAAGAGACTAATGTTGTTTATAAAATGATACCTACAATGGCAGTAGGGAAGTCCACACTCAAAACTTGAAGGATTTTATAAAGTATAGCAATTAGTAAAGGATAGACGTAGCTCCTTATGCCTAGAGTCCATTCCCAAGTTAAATAACCGTAATTAAAAACCAATCTATGAGCAACTTCTAAAGATTGCCAATACTCATCAGGTACAAACCATGTTTTAACAATATACACAGATAACAACCGAATAAATATCAATATAAGGAACACTTTGGCATCTTGTTTCATATTAACTAATTAAAATAAAAACACATTAATCACATTTAAAACTTTTAAATATCAGTCTTTTTTCATATAAATTGTAGGTTAAGTTTAAATCAACAATAACAATAGATAAGAACAAAAAGAAGTTTGTTGTGAAATCTAACGTACAGCGTTGTCAGATATATCAAAAGTGTTTGAAATATTTGAACTGGTTAGAAATAAATATAAATGTACATTCACCATTAAAAAATACTTTTTATTTATTTTAACTTATCCGATGACTAGCTCAAACAAAGTTCTTCGATAAAACACATCATTATTTCCTTATAATTGTGGCAGAATTTTCATTTTTCTCAGAAATGGTGCAATTATGAAAAACTTATATGAGAAAATAGGGGTGTTTTAAACATTGTATAAAAAGTTTGTTATATTTTATTGATTTTATTATTGCAGGATTACTTAATTTTATTAAGTTAAAGGTCTCATTATTAAGATATAGTAATGATTCTGTCTTTGATATTAAATATTTTGAAATTCAAAAATTATACTACATAAGCAACGTTGGATATCATTCCTGTTGAGCACTGCAGCTAATTGCACATCAAAATGTTTATTATGAATGTAATCAGCTGTAACTTAATTAAGGAAAAAGGACGTGGATTATATCTTTATATAGACACAACATCAATATGATCTATTATCACGATTATCATCTGATAGTATTACGTGCTGGTATTTAATAAATTATCAATAATATATGAGCATATGACATATTGACATACCTATCAATTGACATGCTTGTGACTATTTGAACAAACTAAATGTGAAGAGGCGGTTTTATCTATGAGGCGATTGTAGTCCTTTGTTTAATTTAATTATGTATGTATAATTTACAATTTATAATACCCCTTAATTATGTATTCAAACAAAGATGAATATATTGAGCGTTTGGCCATGAACGTGCTAGTTTTCTTGAGTTTTATTAAATTTTCATCAGCAGGACGTAAGTTTCTAGAATATTTATCTTAACTCTCGTTAAGAGATTTTCTCAATTTTATTACGATCCTAATTTAGTTTATCAGTGAGAATATATTATACACTTAGCAATCTTTTAAGCTGTGTTAACAAATCACTTGGTCTTAAAAGTGATTTGATAAAGTGTAATACTGTACTGCACATTTTTGTTTTACAGCAAACGACTTGCACTTGCAAGATGGAGCGACAATGGCTGAAATTGTTGGGGGCGATATATTTTTTGAGATAATAGATCCCTTAGAATTGGAATATACATATAGACTAAGGCCTGCAAAAGATTTTGGGCCTACTTTTGTATGTCTTCCAATTTTTATACTATTTGGACCTAATTGTATCTCTTTTTGTAGAATGAATCATTCCAATTGAAGAACACCCTTTTAGTGCCTGCCAAACCAATTGATGCTTGTGATGAATTAGAAAACATTGATGATGTGGAAAGAAATGTAGTCTTAATTGAAAGGGGGTAATATCTCATTTCTTTCAAAATACTTGTATGAAATTAAAAGGAAAATTGTAGGAGTTGTTCCTTTAAAAGGAAAACAATCATGGCAGAAAAAGCAGGTGCCAGAGCTGCCATAATAACAGACTTGGCGAAAGGTTCAGAGGAATATTTGATAGAAATGATTGATGATGAAACATTAGATGAAACACACATTCCAGCAGGTTTTCTGGTTGGAAAAAATGGTTTAATGATAACAAATACTTTAAACAAGTTACACAGAACCTATGCTGTAATAAATTTGCCTGTAAATTTAACTTTTACGCCAGTACATCAACTGGTTCAACCACCTTGGATAGGATGGTAAAAAACCTATAACAGTATTTTGGCAATAACTTGTTAACTAAAGCAATATTTTTGTAAGATAAAGAAAGTATTTCTTATACAACTACCCTCTATCTAGTCATATAAAGGCTCAAAGTTTGTCAACAAGGCATCTACATATGTTGAATGCAATAAAGTAATTGTTACATACTTATGCATTTTTTTTATCAACTAATTGTAAGTTGTTGCAAAAGAATATCTAATTTCCATGCAGACTAAATAATTTTCAAAAATATATAATAAGTTTATATAGTGCGATGACGTTTGAAAAGGGAATGACGATTCTAATTGCTTTGCAATGCGTAGGATGTTACTGTAAATTTGGCTATCCCACACATCCCATTGAAGTCAATAAATTACAAAAACCTCACTGTTCTCATAATGAAAACAGTAAGAGATTGTAACTTTTGTAACTTCAATATGTGTTTGATTAGAAAAAAAATAGTACATAAAATAGGTTTTTTAGATTTTAAACCATTTTAATCACGTTCCCATCATTCTATGGAATCACAATTTTAAAATGTATAGAGGTGGTACTTACACACCTACAGGTCATTTCATATTAGATTTGTCAGTAGTCTCCTTTGAGATAATCAAATATGCAATAAAAATACACTATATGTTGTACCATTTGATTGTCAGGACGTTGTTCTTTTACGTATTCCGTCGTTTTGAAATAGCCAGCTGTTTAAAATTATTTTAATTTCATATTGAAATTACGCTATAGGGCATTAATTAACACGATTAATGCTGATATTTATAAGAAACAATTAAGCGTATTAAAAAGAAAATTGTTTTTATTGTTTCTAAAGTTAAAAAGTTGTGTCGTTAGTTGATGATTATATAGAAAGTTTAACTTTGTTTGATGGTAACCCTTTTGATCCAGTATTAGTAACTCGATATAAGCCTCCATGTACAGGAGGTTCTAAAGTTCTGCCCTGTTGTGTAACACGAGCGGTGGTAACATAAAGTTCATCAAGATTTAGACCACCGAATGCTACAGACGTTACCTAAAAATATGCTACATTTTAGTACAATAATTAAATGCTTTTTTTAATAAACATTTTATAAATTTATTACTTGTAAAGCGGGAATCTCGATAGTTTCTAGCAAGGTTTCAGGTTTTCTGGGGTCAATTTTAATAACCCTTGAACCGAGGAACACAGCAACCCACAAATTGCCGTCAGAGTCAATGGTTTGACCATCTGGGAAACCCGGAATGTTATGCTTGCCAAACGTGAATATTGTTTGGCGATTGCCTTTAATTTTAAAAATATTCAGTAATGCTAAACAAAATTGATAATCGTAATATAAACGTACTGATTGTGCCATTTTGTTGGTCGTAATCAAATTGATCGACAGTTCGTCTACCAGAATCTATGTAGTACATTTTTTTTAAACTGGGATTCCATGATAATCCGTTAGAAATGTGCACTTCATCTATGTGTTTCTTAAGTTGAGCTTTTTCAAAAGAATAGAATGACCCTTTGTTTGACGGGATATCCCCGTTCGGAGTTTCTATGGCCATGGTTCCCGCCCATAATCTACCCGTGGGGTCAGCTTTGCCGTCATTGAAACGGACTTGGTTGTCCGGAACTCCGACCAATTTTTCCAATTTTGTTACTTTATTGCTTGTTCCATCCCAAACAATAAGAACAAGTTCATTACCTATACTAATTACATAATAATTCTGTTTTCCCTCCACGGGTATGATAAGCGAAACGCTGTTGCCATCTGAAAACAAAAGTTTATCAAAGGGCAAATACATCTCTCCAATGATAAGAACCTGTTTGCCAAAAAAAATTGTTTTATTGAAAATCCTTTCTCAATTATTCATTAATAATCCTGACTGATTCTAAACGTTATTATATAGATAATAATAGTTAATTGCTTTTATTAACAATATACCTATAACAGCTTTGTGGTGACTATTTGTAACAGGATCATATCGGTGAATACTGTTTTCGAAAATATCTACCAAATACAGACTTTGTGTTGTTATGTCCCAATGTGGACCTTCTCCCAAAACAAAATTTTCTAGAATTCTGTCAACTTTTGGTGCCATTTTCTAAAAAATTTAGGTATATTACTATTACGCACTTATTTATAATTCTATTTGAGAAGTTAACAAAAAAAATGTTATATCAATTATGATACTGAAAAAAGGCAATAATGAATAACATATGGTACCAGAAAATTTTTCCAAGATAACTGTAATTGCATTCAATAAGATGCATATATTATAATATTGTATTAAAATAGCTTAGAAAACGTGTAGGTATATATAAATGTGCACACAGAAGCACTTTGAAAAATTTGGTTAATTTTTTTGAGCATGACTGTACACATCTGAGAATTTTCCATGATGAAAGTCGATAATGTTTTCATCCACGTAGTACATGTAGTGTTTGTTGTAGTTACATTTATCAAAATAAATGCAAGTACACAATGCTTATGTAATTATTAAATAATTTGCAGACAAAACACTTGTACTATTTTAAAATATATCAGTAATGTTATAGATGAATGCTGTTGCATCTTTCATTTATTTTAATTTTTAATTACAATTTCGACAAATGCATGTCTAGAAATTAGTGGCAATTAATTAAAAAAATATTTCTAAAAGTAACTGCTAACTCAGGGAATACTTATATTCAAGTGCCTGCGTATAAAACATAAAAAACTAAATATGTTTATAAGTACTTACCTACCCGACTTTAAATTTTTATATTAATTATTAGCCGGACAAACTAGGCTTTTGAAACTAACGTTTGTTCTCAGGACACTGTGACATTCGTATTTAGCAAAATAATTACAATCGAGTTATATACATTTAAAATGTACTGTACATAATACCAGATAAACAGAGAACCTTCGACCTTGTTTTGCACTGTATTATTAACAGCCATTTTCTGGCTTGTTTATATTTTAATTTACAATTAATCGGTTTTTTAATGGATGGTTTTAGTGGCAGTGGCGTAGACGTAGTTGCGTAAATCGTAATTGTTTTTTTTAAAGATCGCTACACCAATCTTTATCTAGTAATTAAGTAATTAATTAAAGTATATAATACCTCTTAATTATGTATTCAAACAAAGATGAATATATTGAGCGTTTGGCCATGAACGTGCTAGTTTTCTTGAGTTTTATTAAATTTTCATCAGCAGGACGTAAGTTTCTAGAATATTTATCTTAACTCTCGTTAAGAGATTTTCTCAATTTTATTACGATCCTAATTTAGTTTATCAGTGAGAATATATTATACACTTAGCAATCTTTTAAGCTGTGTTAACAAATCACTTGGTCTTAAAAGTGATTTGATAAAGTGTAATACTGTACTGCACATTTTTGTTTTACAGCAAACGACTTGCACTTGCAAGATGGAGCGACAATGGCTGAAATTGTTGGGGGCGATATATTTTTTGAGATAATAGATCCCTTAGAATTGGAATATACATATAGACTAAGGCCTGCAAAAGATTTTGGGCCTACTTTTGTATGTCTTCCAATTTTTATACTATTTGGACCTAATTGTATCTCTTTTTGTAGAATGAATCATTCCAATTGAAGAACACCCTTTTAGTGCCTGCCAAACCAATTGATGCTTGTGATGAATTAGAAAACATTGATGATGTGGAAAGAAATGTAGTCTTAATTGAAAGGGGGTAATATCTCATTTCTTTCAAAATACTTGTATGAAATTAAAAGGAAAATTGTAGGAGTTGTTCCTTTAAAAGGAAAACAATCATGGCAGAAAAAGCAGGTGCCAGAGCTGCCATAATAACAGACTTGGCGAAAGGTTCAGAGGAATATTTGATAGAAATGATTGATGATGAAACATTAGATGAAACACACATTCCAGCAGGTTTTCTGGTTGGAAAAAATGGTTTAATGATAACAAATACTTTAAACAAGTTACACAGAACCTATGCTGTAATAAATTTGCCTGTAAATTTAACTTTTACGCCAGTACATCAACTGGTTCAANAAATATCTAATATTAAAGAAAAATTAACGGATTTTATGAAGAAATTTTAAGGAAATACGTCGAAATAGACGCTCATTTTTTATTTTAGAAAAACGAATATTAATTATTGATTTAAATTTAATTAGGCAGAAAAAGTAATTAAGGAAAGTTGTTTTACATAGCGATTTTGACCTTTAACATAATACTTTATTACTGTTTGTTTTAAACTGTTTACTAAAAACAGCATAAGAATTTGTTAGAAATTTCAACTTTTTCTTACTTTTGCTAACAGAGGAAGTAAGGAGATTATTATAAATTTAAAATCTTACACTCCATATCATAGAATACAAATAATATTGTAGCCAATCCTTAGTGCTTTTAATAAATTAATTTATTAATTAATACAGAAACTAACGTAAGTGTAGAGAATTATTTATCTAAAAATCGGTTATTTATATCATTGTAGATTGATATCGTAGTTTAGAGAGGTTCTCAACAAGGGTGACGGGAGGTACTGATTCCCAAGTCTAGAAACAATTTAATTTTACTCATATAATACATGAGCGCTTTCAAATTCTTATATTGTAGTTCAGTAGAACCCTTACTATCTCAATACTGGGACACTGGCCGCATGGGCGTAGATAGGTATAGGCAATGGGGGCACTGCCCCCCTAATAAGATCATTTTCCCCCCTGATGAGTCACGAAGCTTGTAACGCAAATTAACGAGCAGGTTATTTTTTGAAAAGTTTTCTTTTGTTTTAATGTTTACATAATATTTTTTAAATGTAAGATGTAACTGTATTTAACTTTAATATAATTTTTTAGTCCTAGGGTCCTCACAGGATTTATCCTTGAAGAGGGGTTTGATAAACTTTCTATTTAAAAATTAAAACTTACGATTACTTGAACTATATATGTAGGTGAGATTTTTTATAAAAACAAAATTTAATTTAAAATATAATAAAATTTTATCAATTTCAAAAGGTGATATTCCTTCTTATCTTATCTATAGGTTCGTATTATCCTACCTGACTACTTTTTATTGAATTTTGAGGGGAGTATTCACTTTTTGAATGTATGTTATCGCTTACTTTATTTTGTTGAGGCGGAAGTAGAAACTTCCCATTCACGCATATGTGGATTGAGTCATTCATCCGCTCTCATACTAAATAATAATATATTGATAATGTTCAATGGAGATAAAGAACAAGCGCCCAATGAATAAAACTAAAAAAATTTTCAAAACCTATCTATCCAGAAGTTTTTGCGTGATGCGCACAGCTAATTGTAAGTATCATTTTGCTTAAAGCATATATGTACATAGATTTTGTCGTGGGGTATTGATTAACACGATGAAATTTAGTATTTATTAGAAACACTCAAGTAGTAATAGGAAATTTATACCTTTATTGTTTCTAATGAGTTGTGTCATTAGTTTTGCTTACTATACAGAAATTTTAACTTTGTTTGATGGTAATCCCTTTGATCCAGTGTTCGTAACGCGATATAAAGCTCCATCTACAGGAGGCTGCAGATGTTTACTCATTCTTGTGTCACGACCAGTAGTAACATAAAGTTCATCAAGATTTGGACCACCGAATGCTGCAGACGTTACCTAAAAATATGTTGTATTCAAGTAAAACAATTAAATGTCTTTTGTTGACAAAAATTCTTATAAATTAATTAGTTAGGTACTTGTAAAGCGGGTAACGTGACAGTATCTAGTAAGGTTTCAGGTTTTCTTGGGTCAATCTTTATAACTCTTGAACCGAGGAAAACGGCAACCCACAAATTTCCGTCGGAGTCAATGGTCATACCGTCTGGTATCCCCGGAATGTTATGTTTTTCCAATGTGAATATTGGTTTGCGATTGCCTTTAATATTAGAAATATTTTAAAATGTTAAACAAAATTAATAAACCTTAATATAAACGTACTGATTGTGCCATTTTCTTGGTCATAATCAAATTCATCGACAGTTCGTCTACCAGAATCGATGTAGTACATTTTTTTTAGATCGGAATTCCACGCTAATCCGTTAGAAATATGCACTTCACCTATATGTTGTTTAAGTTGGCCGTTTTCTAAAGAATAAAATGCCCCTTTGTTTGGCGGGACATCCCCGCTTGGAGTTATTACGGCCATGGTTCCTGTCCATAGTCTACCAGCGGGGTCAGCTTTGCCGTCATTGAATTGGACTTGCTTGTCCGGAACTTCTACTAGTTTTTCCCACTTTTCTATTTTATTGCTTGTTCCATCCCAAACAATGTGAACAAGTTCATTATCTATGCCGATTATATAATCGTTCTGTTTTCCCTCTACTGGTATGAAAAATGCAACGCGATTGCCATCTAAAAACAGCAGTTTATCAAACGACAAATATGTCTTTCTAATAAATAATAATAAAACCTGTTGCCAAAAACAAAATTTTTGAATCTCCTTTTCCAATTATTGATTAATAATAATGACTGTTTGTAAAGGTTATACAGGCAAAATAGATAACCATGTTTTATTAATAAGTAATAAATTACCTGTGACGGCTTGGTGGTGACTTTTAGTTACAGGATCATACCGATTAATACTTTTTCCAGGACAATCTATGAAATATAGGTTTTGTGTTGCTACGTCCCAATGCGGTGCTTCCCCGACAATAAAATTTTCAAGAACTCTTTCAACTTTTGGTGCCATTTTCTAATATAAGGAATGTGTAGTAAAACTTACAACCAGCTTAGCCTGCCTAAGTGAAAGCTTGAAGCCGTTTATTATTTTTATTTAAGGAGTTAAACGAAAACAGGAATAGCAAGTAGCACTAAAATTTTCTAATTGAAGTTTAAGAATTAAGAGCTGTTTTTGGAAAGCAAAGGTAAATATTTTGAAAGCGAATAATAAGAAGTAAAATAAATCGATATTTTGCTTATTACATTTAATTCAATATGCTATGACAATGTAACTAAACTAGTTTGAAAATGCATGTAAATAATGGGCCCACAGAACATCATGAAAGTAATTATGATTTTCTTTTGTGAAGCTGGATGTGTGTATGAAAATAAATGCAGGTACCCAGCATGCTATTTTATGATTAAATATGTTTATAATGTAATCCAGTTCAGTGTTCAATGCGTTCTAAGGTAGGGGGCTCTAAGGCTATGGAGACTTCGTAAGTTTTAAAAGCATTTCTGTTAATCTGGCAAATAATCATAATTCTTCAATACCCTTTTTTCGAAACAGAAAGAGTCGTTCTAAAATATTTTGACTAATCGAGTAAACATTATTACATTGAAAGTAAAGAAGTCAATCTTACATGAACGCACTACCGGTATGAGAAATATTGTGCAGGGCTTTAAGTTTTTCCTCTTTTTTTGAAAAATTTAACAATGAAATTTTCTCTATACACCAAGAGTTTTAAACAAAATATGAGGATAGTGTTTTAGGTAACTACTGGCTTTCAAAGAGTGCTCCAAAAATTATTTGGAAATGATGAATTTCTTTAGGGAATTTTTGGATTTCATTTTTACAAGAAACTACTTCCCGAGTAGTAGTATTTCTAAAATTGTCACAGCTTCCTATCTCTTTCTGACCAATTCAGTTACTGTTGTGAAAGCCGAAAGGCCTTTCTTGAAGTGCAAAGTTACCTATGGAAAACTATTGGACAAGAAAGACTCAGTTCCCTAGTTATAATTTTTATTGAAAATGACGAAGCAAAAAAGATGAGGAAAAGCAGGTAGGAGAATAGAAGGTGCTATCAAAATCAATAAGAAATAGGGAAGATAGGTTGGTAGGACACCTTTTAAGACATTAAGGGCTAGTTAGAGACGTATTAGTAGCAGAAACAGGAGTTAAAAGAGGTAAAGATAGACTAGGTTACTGTTCGCAAATAGTTGAAGATGTAGGTTTGTAGGCTGCTCGAGTTTTTGAGGAATGCGAAGACAGGTTGAAAATAGGAAGAAGTGGAGGTACGTGTCTAACCAGTGTTCTGACTGAATACATTATAATTAATTTCATGTGATTGTAAGTTTACGTTTGGAATAAATTTATTTCTCTCTCCCATATATTTTGCATTTCCCCTTAGAACAAAGTATATTGAACGTAATTACGCCACTACTCTATTCGTAAGTGAAAGATTCCTAATTTTATTGTTATATTTGAGTAATTGTAATACTTAAGTTCTATGTATAACTTCTAGGTATTACATGCAATATAAAGCAAGATTACTAAAACTATCCCTATTTTAGCCTTTAACAATACTGCCGCTAATACATGCGATTAAAATGGATAAGAAAAACCGAATTCGTTATTCTCTCGAAGATATAAATAAAGCTGTTAACGTTGTTTAGTTCTTAATACCATTTAAAGCAGCCAGCAAGTTATATCATGCACCCAAATCGACCCTACGGGAAAAAGTAAAAGTTAGAACACCTTTAGAGAAGAAATGGGGACCAGAGAACATACTAACAAGGGAAGAAGAAAATTTACAGGTGACATGGCTATTTTGGATTGCAGCCTGTGGATTTCCTGTAACAAAAACGAAGTTGTTAGATAGTTATCGATAGCTGTTAGATATATATCGGTTAAAGAACTGGATAGGCCTAATGATTTTCACAAACAGCAGATCCGGACGGAAATGATACGAATTATTTTTAAAGAAAAGACACCAAAAACTGGCTGCAAGGATTTCCCAGAACTTCACTTCAACAGCTTAATAAAAAATCACATTCGGCAGTGTTTTATAGAAGTAGGGACTTTATTAGAAAACACAAACAATCGTAACGTAACATTTGGTTTCAGTCGTGCATTTAATGGCCACCAAAAAGGCATTCTTCCTTACCACCAAGAGAGACAAAGTTTTAGTCAAAAAGGGCGATGAAATGGTAAATTGTAAACGTAACGAATTTTCCAGTATCTGTTTGTATTTATTTAACAGCAAAAAAACAATTTTGGCCTACAGCTAAAGAAAGTATTGCTAAGCGTAAGCTAATGAAGGATAAAGTATTTGCAGTTGCAATGTTCTCTCAGTGGCAACAATGATATAAAAAAAAGAAAAGAAAACGCAAGAAAAAGATCTAAAACTACAAAGAAAGAATAAGTGTGCCCTAAAGAAGGAAGTGGAAAATGAAAAGAAAAGGCAAAAATTGTAGTTCCACACAAGTTTACTAAAAGAATTTAAAAGGGCGGCGACTAAGCTATAGAATGTTACGAAGAATATGTTTTCCATAGAAGAAAATGTAACAGCCATTGATCTTTTAACCACTAATGAATCTTCAGCATCAAAACTTTTGGAAGAATCTTGGTATTGCACATTGTGCGACACTGACAAGCTGGACATGTGCCCTTGTTGTTCCTGTCTGAAATACCATTATGAGACTTGTTTTGGTAACAAAAGATGATACGGAAGAAACTGACTATTTTTTAGTTTAATATTAATTAAATGACTTTTAACATATTTCAGTAGTGATTAGATATTTATACTTAATATGATCTCTTTTATTATCGAAAGCAACAATAAGGTTATTGGGGTATATTGGTTACTAAATTATTTAAAATGATGCTCAGGGTACGCAAGGTGCTAAAGGTGCCGTTAATAGGTACGTACGTTTACCTTGTTTTCTCAATAAAAGAGATTCACACCGCTGCAATATTTGAAGATCATAATTTCTATAACACTTATTAATTAACCCTTAGGTAACGCCCGATTCTTTTGAAGAATAAAATTGGAAGAGCTTGTGACAAAGTGAGATTCTAGGTAAAATTTAAATCTGATTTTACAAAATGGACTTCACATTGTTTTAGAAACATGAGAGAAGGATCTTCACTGGTATCTACAGTACAGTACATACAATATAATCTATGTAGGTATTCATATTTAGATCAGCAATTCGTTAATATAGTGCGTTTAATGGAATATACACCTTTGTAACTGTGCATGTCTAATAAATCTCTAAATCGTAAGATATACAGGATGAGTCTTTATCATAGGCTATGAACATATTTGTATTAGTCTTTATTCTGTTACGCGAGCAACACGCTGGTTATTACAATTACCAACGTATTTATATAAAGTAAAAACAAGAAGTCAAATATTCAACAAAACTACATAAAAAAAATTATACTCACTCGAATAAATTTGAACAAAATAATTGAGAATGATTATTTTCTTCAAAATAACTTAAATTTTTTGCCTAAATACTCACTTTCGACTTTCAGGTATTGCTCTTTGCTCCGCACTTGTTTGTTACTTAAATATCACCGATAAAATTATCAAATTGTACACTGATAATCACGTGCAGAAATTACAACACTTACAGTTCTTGTCGTATATGTGTATGAAATCGTAAGTATTTACACGTTCTCTCCCTTCTAACCCATATCTTATGTAATTATAGTACCTATCTCGTATTCTCCGTAAAATCGAAATTAATTTTTTAAATCACAATTTTTTTTTCTCTTAAATAATAAATGACAGTCGAATGTGGTTCTAACAATTGGCAAAATATTAATATAAAATTTTTTCCAAAATTGTTTATCCTTTGTAAATAGATTTTATAATGAAACGATTATAAAATACATATAAAGTCAACCAAACTTTTTTGTTACATTGCAATATTTTTATTTATTGTAATGTAACAAAGTACAAACAAGTATTTTTTACTTTTTAAATCACAATACAAAAATTTAGTACATCTATTAAGCTTTAAATCAAAATAAAAATCATGCAACTGAAATAAACCGTAAGCGACATTAAAAAAAACTTGTGAAATAAATTAAAGAATTTTCATGGTCTCAAGTCACCATATGTATGGTTTGTAAAATTTTTTACGTAAGACGGATTGTAAGAAATCGATTATGAACCCATTTCTTGCCCTTCCCTTCCCGTTTGAAGTCTTACATAATTAATAGATGGCTTCTAACAATAAAATAAAATATCAAAATCTGTACAGTAGTTTTTACGTTATTATTTTATTTTTAAATACAGATTTCGCAGTGGGGTATCAATTAATAGCATTTATTAATGTATTTACTGGGAAGTGTATTTTAAAGGAAAATTATACTTGTATTGTGTCGTTAGTTTTGTCAATTATACAGAAAGTTTGACTTTGTTTGATGGTATTCCTTTCGATCCAGTATTCGTAATTCGATATAAAGCTCCATGTATAGGAGGCTCCAGGGTTTTACCCTGGATTGTAATACGACCGCTAGTAACATACAGTTCATCAAGATTTGGACCACCAAATTCTGCAGAGGTTATCTAAAAATATGTTGTATTTTAGTAAAACAATTAATTTTTTTATATAAAAAAAATTGTAATTACTTGTAAAGCAGGTAACGCGATTGTTTCTAGTAAGGTTTCAGGTTTCGTTGGGTCAATCTTTATAACTCTTGAACCGAGGAAAACGGCAACCCACAAATTTCCGTCGGTGTCAATGGTCATACCGTCTGGTATCCCCGGAATGTTATGTTTTTCCAATGTGAATATTGGTTTGCGATTGCCTTTAATATTAAAAATATTTTGCAATGCTAAACAAAATCAGTAAACCTTAAAATACACGTACTAATTGTGCCATTTGCTTGGTCATAATCAAATTCATCTACGGTTCGTGTACCAGAATCGATGTAGTACATTTTCTTTAGACTAGGATTCCACGTTAATCCGTTAGAAATATGCACTCCATCTATATGCTGTTTAAGTTGACCGTTTTCTAAAGAATAGAATGCCCCTTTGTTTTCGGGGATATCCCCATTCGGACTTATTACGGACATGGTTCCTACCCATAATCTACCTGTGGGGTCGGCTTTGCCGTCATTGACTTGGATTTGTTTGTTCGGAACTCCAACCAATTTTTCCAATTTTGTTATTTTATTGCTTGTTCCGTCCCAAACAATAAGAGCCAGTTCATTTTCTACGCCGATTATATAATTATTTTGTTTTCCTTCCACTGGTATTATAAGCGAAACGTTATTGCTATCTAGAAACAACAGTTTATCAAAGGACATCTTTGTAATGATAATAACCTGTTTGCCAAACAAACTTCTTTATTGAAAATAATTTTCCAATTATTATTTGTTAATAATCATGACTGTTTGTTTCTAAACATTATACATATACATACACATAGATAGTAATACTTAAGTAAGTTTTTGTTAATAATAAAGTACCTATAACAGCGTGGTGGTGACTATTAGTAATAGGATCATATCGATGAATACTTTTTTCGGAAATATCTACCAAATACAGACTTTGCGTTGCTGTATCCCAATGCGGACTTTCCCCCAAAAGAAAATTTTCTAGAATTCTTTCAATTTTTGGTGCCATTTTCTAAATATGTAGTTACATACAACCAGCTTACGATTGCCCTAACTGAAAGGTCAGAGCCATTATATTAAAACTTCAGATTTTAAGAATTAAAAGTTGTTTTTTTGGAAGCAATTGTAATACTTTGAATGCGAATTTTTTCGTAGTTCTTATCCGATTAACCCCCGGTGTTACAATTAGTATTGTATAAAAGAAAAATTAAAAGTAAGTGTTTGACAAAATTACATATTAAAAAAAAAATATATACTCACTGGATAAACAATACTAATACAATTACTTTCTTTTGGAACTACCTATTCACTAACATTCAGGTGTTTTGTTCTGTTTGATCCGCTTTTGTTTGTTGCTAAAATATCACTGATAAAATTATTTACCTATGCTGATAAATGCTCCCTGACTTTCATATTTTTGTACTCAAGAAATTGTACGTATACATTTGACAATCGCAATTCCTGAAATGTGGTTTGTACCCTTGCACCTATAATTTCTTATTACAAAGCACTTAGATCATTAAGATACATTGGATTTCGAACAGGGTATTTTGAATAGGATCGAAATTTTTGGAAATAATCATCTACAATTTTTGATTTCGAAACATTGTACAATAATTAGATACATCGAACAGTGATCGTAAGAAAATTTTCGGCGATTTCCAAAATATTATAGAAAGAATTCGAACTTACACATTTTCTAAAATTCTGGTTTTCGATTCTGTGCCAAAAAAAGGATTATATAGGTATATGCCGAAAAATAGAACATGAACTTATTTTATGATGTTGATAATACAGACACGGCACTTTATATTTAATTACTTTTGTAAATATTGGGGGTTTATTTTAAGTTAAAATAAATATTTTATACCTAATATGATCTCTATTATTACCCAAATCAACAATAAGGTTATTGGGGTATATTAGATACTAAATTAATTAAAATGATGCTCAGGGTACGCAAGGTGCTAAAGGTGCCGTTAATAGGTACGTACGTTTACCTTGTTTTCGCAATAAAAGAGATTCACACCGCTGCAATATTCAAGGATCATAATTTGTATAACACTTATTAATTAATCCTTAGGTTATGCCTGATTCTTCTGAAGTATAAAATTGAAAGAGTTTTTGACAAAGTGAGATCCTAGGTAAAATTTAAATCTGATTTTACAAAATGGACTTCACATTGTTTTAGAAACATGAGAGAAGGATCTTCACTGGTATCTACAGTACAGTACATACAATATAATCTATGTAGGTATTCATATTTAGATCAGCAATTCGTTAATATAGTGCGTTTAATGGAATATACACCTTTGTAACTGTGCATGTCTAATAAATCTCTAAATCGTAAGATATACAGGATGAGTCTTTATCATAGGCTATGAACATATTTGTATTAGGTCTTTATTCTGTTACGCGAGCAACACGCTGTTATTACAGTTATTAATGTGTAATGCATATATATATAAAGTAAAAATAAAAGTCAATTATTTAATAAAATTACGTAAAAGAATTAATCTCACTCGAATAAAATTTGAACAAAATAGTTGAAAATGAGAATGAGAAAAAGTGAATTTTAAAGGAAAGTTATATTTTTATTGTATTTGAAGTATTGTGTCGTAAGTTTTGTCGATTATACAGAAAGTTTGACTTTGTTTGATGGTAATCCTTTCGATCCAGTATTCGTAACTCGATATAAAGCTCCATCTACAGGAGGCTGAAGATTTTTATTTACTCTTGTGTCACGACCAGTAGTAACATAAAGTTCATCAAGATTTGGACCACCAAATTCTACAGAGGTTGTCTAAAAATATGTTGTATTTTAGTAAAACAACTTTTTTTTAAATATAAACATTTTCTAATTACTAGTAAAGCGGGAATCTTGATAGTTTCTAGTAAGGTTTCAGGTTTTCTTGGGTCAATCTTTATCACTCTTGAACCGAGGAAAACAGCAACCCACAAATTTCCGTCGGAGTCAATGGTCATACCATCCGGTATCCCCGGAATGTTATGTTTTTCCAATGTAAATATTGGTTTGCGATTGCCTTTAATATTAAAAATATTTTAAAATGCTAAACAAAATTAATAAACCTTAATATAAACGTACTAATTGTGCCATTTGTTTGGTCATAATCAAATTCATCTACGGTTCGTGTACCAGAATCGATGTAGTACATTTTCTTTAGACTAGGATTCCACGTTAATCCGTTAGAAATATGCACTCCATCTATATGCTGTTTAAGTTGACCGTTTTCTAAAGAATAGAATGCCCCTTTGTTTTCGGGGATATCCCCATTCGGACTTATTACGGACATGGTTCCTACCCATAATCTACCTGTGGGGTCGGCTTTGCCGTCATTGAATTGGATTTGTTTGTTCGGAACTCCAACCAATCTTTCCAATTTTGTTATTTTATTGCTTGTTCCGTCCCAAACAACAAGAGCCAGTTCATTTTCTACGCCGATTATATAATGATTTTGTTTTCCCTCCACTGGTATTATAAACGAAACGTTATTGCTATCTAGAAACAATAGTTTATCAAAGGACATCTTTGTAATGATAAGAACCTCTTTGCCAAACAAACTTTTTGATTGAAAATAATTTAATTTTGTTTATTAAAAATCGTGACTGTTAGTTTCTGAACATTAAATATATACATAGATAATAATACTTAAGTATGTTTTTGTTAATATTAAATTACCTATAACAGCGTGGTGGTGACTTTTAGTCACGGAATCATATCGATGAATACTTTTTTCGGAAATATCTACTAAATACAGACTTTGTGTTGTTATGTCCCAATGTGGACCTTCTCCCAAAAGAAAATTTTCTAGAATTCTTTCAACTATTGGTGCCATTTTATAAATATGTAGTCACATACAGCTATTGTCCTAACTGAAAACTCAGAGTTATTCACTGTTTTTATTTAAGATGTTATAATACTAAAAAAGGACATAATGAATAGCATTGTGTATTAAAACTTCTTAACATGAGTTTAAGAATTAAAAGTTNTGGTGCCATTTTATAAATATGTAGTCACATACAGCTATTGTCCTAACTGAAAACTCAGTTATTCACTGTTTTTATTTAAGATGTTATAATACTAAAAAAGGACATAATGAATAGCATTGTGTATTAAAACTTCTTAACATGAGTTTAAGAATTAAAAGTTGTTTTTGGGAAGCAATTGAAATACTTTGAATGCGAATTTTTTTTGAAAATTATTAATGCAATTTATTCGTAGTTCTTATCCGGTGTTACAATTAGTAATATATAAAATAAAAATTAAAAGTTAGTGTTTGACAAAATTACATAATTTAAAAAAAATGTACTCACTGGACAAAAAAATTAATACAATTACTTTCTTTTGGAACTATCTATTCACTTTTGGCACTCAGGTGTTTTGTTCTCTTTGATCTGCTTTTGCTTGTTACTAAAGATATTACTGATAAAAATATATACTTATGCTGATAAATGCCCACTGATCTTGATTACAGCACACAAGAAATTATACGTTTACATTTGACGATCGAAATGTGGTTTGTACCCTTGCACTTATAATTTCTCATTACAAAGCACTCTAGATTATTAAGATACGTTGGATTTCGATCAGTGTATTTTGAACAAGGTCGAAATTTCTGCAATTAATCATCTGCAATTTTCGGTTTCAAAACATTGTGTAATAATTAGATACATCGAACACTGATCGTCAGAAAATTATAGAAAGAATTCGAACTTACACATTTTTCAAAATGAAGCAATCAAAAACTACTTGCAAATCCAAAATAACTGATGAGTGTTTAAAGTCGCTGCAGTGACTTCCACTCTAAATCTTGTATTGCACTTAAAATGCTCAATTTTATTACGTATATAATCTCAGTTTTATTGTTTCTTAATTGGTAGTTAAATAAAATAGAAAACATTTGATTATTACATTGTAATAGATTTCTAATCTATAGGGACGCTACTTAGACTGCTAAGGTGCGATGGAACAGTTTTTATTAGGGTTTGTTTTAAAGCACTGCAGTGCAATGAGAACTGTATCGATGCGCGGCTATTGTAAATTTCACGAAATGTTCCAACCCTTCCCCTCCCTCACCCTTAACAAAAAAAACTAAAAAAAAAATGATGAAAATCTATTCAGTAGTTTTTGCCTGAAACGAGTACATCGACGGATATCTAGTTATCATTTTTATTCATACAGATTTCCCTGTGGCGTATTAATTAACACGATTAAATTTGAATTTTGACTTTGTTTGATGGTAACCCCTTTGATCCTATATTCGTAACTCGATATAAAGCTCCATTTACCGGAGGCTCCGGAGTTTTACCCTGGAATGTAAAACGACCGCTAGTAACATAAAGTTCATCAAGGTTTGGACCACCAAATTCTACAGAGGTTGTCTAAAAATATGTTGTATTTTAGTAAGACAACTTTTTTTAATATAGACATTTTGTAATTACTTGTATAGCGGGTATCGCGATAGTTTCTAGCAAGGTTTCAGGTTTTCTGGGATCAATTTTAATCACTCTTGATCCGAGGAAAACAGCAACCCACAGGTTGCCGTCTGAGTCTATGGTTTGACCGTCTGGCATTCCCGGAATGTTATGCTTGTCAAACGTGAATATCGATTGGCGATTGCCTTTAATTTTAAATAAAATTATTTTGCAATGTTAAAAAAATGGCGAATGTCTAGATGATGGCCCCCACCCCCAAAGAGGAGGTCTCCCCCACCACTGTACCATAAAAATTTCGTGGCGGTCTCAACCCCATAAAAAGTTATGGGGTTGAAAGTTGATTATTTTGACAATTTTCACACACTATAATTCAAATAAAATTCAATAAAAAAAATATTTTCAAGCGGGTGGAAGTGGGGGATCGAAAGAGGGTGGTCACTTGAACAAAACCCGATAACCTAACCTAACCTAAC
>NW_020438948.1:136298-154368 GCF_000699045.2 Agrilus planipennis
GTACGTACGTACGTACGTACGTACGTATGTACGTACGTTCGTATGTCAGCATTTTTTTCGTTTTCGATATCTCAAGAACGGATTGAGATATCGCCCTCAACCAAAATTTTTTCGAAAGATATTATCATAATGAAGATCTGAAAGAAATTTGAACGAAATCGGTCAAGCCGTTTTTTTTTTATAAAAAAAAAAACGAATTAATTACAAACAATTTAATTAAAATACGTTCTAATCTAATCACAACAATGAAGTTACGGAATCAATAATAACGAAATATCATTATTCAAGACAGGGAATAACATATTATAATAACATATTATAATAAAAATTTGTTTATAACAAAATGAATTGTTATAAACAATCGATAAACAATAAAAAATAGTATTTACCAATTGACTGATGCAAGTACTCTATCAATTCGGTTTTCTCAGACGAAATACTGTTTCTTATGGGTTTATAAAATGACGAACTCTCAAACATTGTTTGTTATTTATTATTGTGCCGCGTTTTTTTCAAACTTTAGAAACGAATGTACTTTACAATAACTGTATTATCTAATGGGAAGTTAGTCGTATTAGCACCGACCAGTGTGCTCAGACCAATTTTTTTATTAGAAATGAAGAGATATTAGAAAGAATAGGAGAACAGAGGACTTTAAGGAAGTCAGTAAAAAACAGGCGAGATGGGTTGGTAGGACACCTTCTCAGGCATGAAGGTCTAGCAGAGACATATTAGGGACAGAAACGGGAGTTAGGAGGGGTAGAGGTAGACCTAGGTTAGATTATTGTTCGCAAATAGTTAAGTATGTGGGTTGTTCTATTAGTTTTACGGAAATGCGAAGTTTGGTTCAGGATAGGAAAGAGTGGAGGTACGTGTTCAACCAGTCTTAGGACTGACAACCTTATGATAATAATGATGATGAATATTACTAATAACGTCTTTATTAACAATAAATCACCTATAGCAGCTTGGTAGTGACTATTAGTTACAGGATCATATCGGTGAATACGTTTTTCGTAAATATCAACCATATACAAACTTTGTGTTGCTATGTCCCAATGTGGGCCTTCCCCCAAAAGAAAATTTTCTAGAATTCTTTCAACTTTTGGTGCCATTTTCTAGAATAATTAGCTTACAATCAGCTTTGCCTAAGCGGTACTTTCATTCTTATCAGATTTGATTTCAACAATTACATAAAAAAAATAGTACTCACTTGAATAAAACTCAACAAAAAATTGAACACAATTATTTTCTACGAAATCGCAAATGTTTCGCTTAAATATTCACATTAGATTTTCAGGTATTGTTCTCTTTGATCCGTTCTTATTTGTTGCTAAAATATCACTGATAAAATTATCCATGCTGATAAATGCTAGTCAAACCTCGCCTTATTATACAGATACTTTCGAAGAAGATAAATGGAGAACTTTGCGTAACGTAGTTGAAGGGATTCAACCACCTTTGTAGTTGGCAAATTTTGCCCCGTCTAATAAAATATAATGTCACTTATCTGGTTACGACTTTAAATGCGTATTCATATGTACATGGAAGCCGTGCGTAATTAATTCGTAACCTTGAGATGGCCTTAATTAATGCTTTTACTAATGTTTTCTTAAGGCATAGAATATTTTGACGATTTTCTAAATTAAACTTTAAATTGCACAAAACTTACTTAAACAAATAAGGCGCATTTTTCTTTTTATTCCACATATTTATTTAGTCTGTGCATACATATGTCGACTTTTTACTTTTCTTCATCATATTCAATATCCTATTTGTTAAAAATGTAAAGAAATATATCTCTTCAGAAATGAATGTGGATATATACATAAATGTATGTTTTTTATAGAAAAACATTAATAATTTCACAATATTACACATAATTATTATCGTCATTATAATCTACAATATTATTTACATTGTTATTTATAGCCTGGGAGCCGGTGACATTGAAAGTACCGTCGTCGCGGTATTGTAAAATTTTTAAAAAAACTGATATTTGACAATTATACCAACAAATTGGTCTTGGTGCGCGTTAATTTACTTAGCCAAACGTGTATTAAAAAAAATAATTTTTAATAAAAAACCATCGCGAATTTTAAAGCAAATTTGTTAACTTAAAAGAAAACAAAAAAAATGCTAGAAAAAGAACGCGCCAGGATGTTCCTTCACTCTCCTGGCTGCACCAACGGTGGTAGGTCAGCATTCCATGCTGCCGTGCATATGGCTTTAAAACTTTTAAATACTTCAAGGATATTTTTCAATCATTTTTTCTTGTAGTTTTATACAATTTTTAAGTAACTGAAAAGAGCAGTTTTCGATGTTGTTTTCCCTCGGTCAATAATTGAGAGTTCGACAGACAAATCGTTGTTATGATAATGATAAATGGGCACATTTAAGATTTAAAACTTGTTTTCAGGACACTGTGGCTCTGTGGCATTCTTATTTAAGAACATGCATTTATGTTTTATGATTTATGTGAAATAATTTTTACCAAATTTTTTTGATAATTACTAGGGAAGTTCCAGCTTCCTAACTGGGAGGGTTTGAGTTCTCTCTGGTCCCCACCTGGTTGTATACATTTAATATGAAGTGTACCTACATATCAGACAAACAGCGACCTTTCGATCTTGTTTTCCACTCTAACATTTTATCATTAACAGCCATTTTCTGATTTGATTATGTTTTATCGTTAATTTATAATTAAATAGGGTTTTAACGTATAGCTTTAATGGCTGTGACGTAGACACTTAATACTGATGCCACGTCAATTATGTTGTTTAAGATATTTAATTCTGTATGTGGTTGTTTTTAATAATCGTCACAGATACCTTGCAATTAAGAGAATTAAAGAATTTTCATATTTCAATTATTTAGTTTGGTAACGTAAACTAAATTCTCGTTTAATGGAGAAAATATT
Organism: Agrilus planipennis; assembly: GCF_000699045.2. Taxonomy (NCBI): domain Eukaryota; kingdom Metazoa; phylum Arthropoda; class Insecta; order Coleoptera; family Buprestidae; genus Agrilus; species Agrilus planipennis. The sequence continues at coordinate 139,219 of NW_020438948.1, forward strand.
ATTTTTTTATTTTAAATTAGATAATGATGTTCCTAATTCATATGGAGTAAAAAAAATTAAACTGAATTGTATTACACGTAGTTGTTTGAAGAAAACATGAAAAACAATTACTGGTTTATTATATTAAATTATTTATTATGTTGAATATAATTAAAAAGAGGAATTTTAATTTGTATTTGTGAAGCTTGTGTAGGTTATGCCTGATTCTTCTGAAGTATAAAATTGAAAGAGTTTTTGACAAAAATCTCTAAATCGTAAGATATACAGGATGAGTCTTTATCATAGGCTATGAACATATTTGTATTAGGTCTTTATTCTGTTACGCGAGCAACACGCTGTTATTACAGTTATTAATGTGTAATGCATATATATATAAAGTAAAAATAAAAGTCAATTATTTAATAAAATNCATAATACATTATCATTATTGTTTGCTATATATTGTTAACTAACAAAAAGAAAAAAAATATATAATATGTATAACAACATATGGAAGAAAAATAATCATTAATTACCTACTTAATGTTAAACAAAATAAGATCATATAATTTTACCAAATCAATTTCTTCATCATCTTCTACAAGATATTTAGGTAAAAATTCTAATCTTATGATTAGTAGATACTAAATGTTAATCAAGTTGTGATTTATTAAATTACTTTATTATTTTGCAGGCTTTCAAGGGTATGATTTCAGGATTCTGTTAATTTGTGTGTTGTCGATGTTTCGTTAGTGATCTCATGGAACGTCCTCAAAATTCTTCACTATTTCGATGTATTGACGCGTTGTAAAGCCAGAATCTTTTCAAATTTCCCTCGAAAAACCATCATTACCATAGAAATAAATACTGTTTCTATTGCCCATTGTCAATCACAGTCCTTATTTATGTCATGTCTATGTCCTATATCTATGACATACTCTGTCATATTATTTATGTCTGTCATAGTCTATGGATCTACAAAAAGTGTCATGGTGGAATATCAAGGGTCAAGGGATGATTGAAAGAGGTTATCGTTTTAGTAGACTGCTTTTAGGTTAGGTTAAGTAAATATATAAAAACAGATATTAATTATAAATTTAATTATGGAAAAAATGGAAGTGGATAATTATAACTCTGTATTGGATGAATTACTGCAATCAAATAAAGATGACAAAAATCTCAATAACTCTTGCATAAAAGTTAGCAAAGGTGAATTTTAAAACTTGCTGTATATTGTGTACTATATATGTTATCTTTTAGATATTTGTTCTTCAAAATTAACAGTAGTTGATTTAGTAGAACAATTAAGAGTTCTTCTAATCGATACATCATCAGAAAAACGAGATTATGGTCTGTTAATATTAACAAAAGTATTGAATAATCTTCCAACAAATTTTTTAAATTCTGATCAAATAAAGTTTATCAGTTCATTTTACGCCGATAGGCTAAAGGATCATCATCAAGTAAAAAGTATTTAAAATTAGAAACAAATTATTACTGTTAGATGTATTTTAGGTTGTTCCAACAGCTTTACAAGGTATTCTTGTACTGTTTAAGTTTGATAATATTGTTGAAGGATGCATTACACAAATTTTGCAGTCACTTTTTCAAAACATTTCATGCCAACAACAACAACTACATGATCGATATTCCATCTATCAAATTTTTGAAAAATCATTACAGATTAGGACAACAGGTATATAGTATATTGAAAAAGAAAGGATTGGGGTCAATAATAGTATGAATATGGCTCCTACAACAGAATGTATGAGTTCAATAAGTTTTGTTTATTTAATGATCAGGCATAAAAAGTAAGTTCTATAGGACTCCACATAGGTATAGAATTAAATTATATACTAATGTTAAGTATATAAATGACATGATAAACATTTAAAATCTAAATAACTTCTACCTAGTAAAGATTTCATTCATGCAAATTAGTGACATACAGTCATAAAACTGTGATTCAGGATTTTTATTATAGTAGTTTTCTCAATTCATGCAAGTGCCAGTAAATTCTACAAAAGGAAGTTAGTCTGTGTATAAACTGGACTAAACACAAGAGGAAATTTATGTACTAATAAAAAAAAATAAACTTGAAACTAATTAGTTACTGTTATGGGGCCATTTTCATACACTTATCGGCCCTAGCCCTTTACAAATAGTATTAAACTCCTATTTATTTTGCGTTTTAGAAGTACTAGCTATGAGCTTCGATTTTGTGTATGGAGTTATCACAGCTATAGATGGAGAAAGGGATCCTAGAAATTTGCTTTATCTGTTTTCATGGTTACCTAAGTTCATAAAGTTGGTTAACTTGGGACATTTGACTGAAGAAATGTTTGAAGTTGTTGCATGTTACTTCCCTGTTGATTTTAAAGCACCTGGTGACAATATAAATGTACTAGCAAAGTATTTTTTTTTTTCAGAAATTGTAGTTATTATTTTTTGTTTTAGGGCATCAGCAGAGATACCCTGGCTCAAGCTTTATGTCCTTGTTTGTGTTGCATTGAAAGTTTTGCACAGTTTTGTTTACCATTAGCTATAGAGAAGCTATCGTCTTCCTTAAAAACAGCTCAATTGGATTCATTAGATCTCCTGGTATTATAATTAAGAACAATTGCAACAACAAGGTATATGTATTTTTTATTTCAGATTGAAAGTTGTCGAATGTTCTCATCAGACAGTTTTGCACAACATTCTGTTGAAATATGGTCTTTACTTGAGAAAGAAGTTTTGAATGGTACAGACGCACAAATTGTAAACAAATGTTTGGAAACACTAACACATGTTGTAAATAAACTTTCTCAATCTGCTACTACTACCGATTGCTTTGTACAAACAGTGGAAGACATCACAGATACTGTAAAAGGGAATTTAAGACCTGATACTCGATTGTTTCAACCATCAGTAAAAATATTACTTTATTTAGCTAAAGCTTCTGAGAAATCCGTTGATTATGTTATAAAAAACGTCCTTCCTCAACTAGTGAATACTTATAATATCACTTCTACCCCCTTGCATCAATCTTTCTTGTTAGAAAGCATGGTTGATTTTACCAAAGTTTATGTTGAAGTGACTGGAAACATTGACATTAAGGGGACAAAAGAGCTCTCTTTTATACCCAATTTATGTCTTAAGGCGTCGATTCACGAGGATCCAAACATTAGAAAAGTTGGATTAGATAGTATTGGAGAAATAGCTGAATCAATTCCAAAATACCTAAGAGAAAATGTTTACACAAACTTAAAAATCCATTTAACAGTTAATCAACACGAAAAAACTCGTGAAAGTGCGATTAAATGTTTCAAAAATTATTGTAAATTATTTCCCTTGGAGGTAGAACAAGAAATTTTGGATAAGATTTCCACCAGTGATAACACTTCCTTAGATCTGTTCTTAGATGCCCTATGTGAAGTTGGATCTAATGCAAAGTTGACTGAGAAAATCTTGAAAATATTCATTAATTCTTGTACAAATTGCAACGATTTAATAAGATTTTCAGTAGTTTTAAAGAACTTGAAAAAGTTTCTGCTTCTCAGTGGGGGGAACGAAAGCATTTACGCGTTTCTGTTAAGTGATGGGGGACTAATAAATTTTATTATAGATTTGCTTTGTAGAAAGTTTGATGAAACGAGTGTGCAGAAATTTGAAACCCTTTTAAAGAATGTTATCGACGTATTAGAAAATATTGTAGCGGCGCAAGACACTGAAGTACAAAGAGCTATTTTAGAAAAATATTTGAACCCAGCCATTGTTACTTTTAGAGATACTAAAAATTCGGTCTATGTCATCTTATTTCATGGATTGTTATGTAGATTGAAAAAGGATTTAGCAGGGGATTATGGACTTATCGGTGACCTATGTGAAGCAACATTACAAACTGACAACGATTTTGTTTTCGAATTTGGAGCACGATTAATTGCTAATTTAATTAATAAATTAGATGATGGTGAGTCTTCTTTATTTTCTTATACCTATTAATATATCCAAAACTTTATTTTAATTTAATTATTATGGAACTATTGTTGTTTGATATTTAGTTTTTTTTATGATTAAAAAATAGTGCTACGGGAAGCTTTACAAAAATAACAAATGCATTATCTGACAGTGAATAAAATAATTAGTATCGTTAGATTTAAAATATTTGTGTTGGATGCATTTTTTTATTTAACTATATTACAAATCAACATAATATTATAAATGAAGCGTTTTACACTCTTCAGGTTTCTCATTAAATAATACAGTAAATATGAAATTGGGCTTTTGTATGTCATATACTTATTTTTGTAGAAAAAGCCGTTAAATATAATCTCAAAGTTATTGAAAGTTGCATAGAGGTTGAAAAAATTTTCCATAAACGCAATGTGATACTGTTTTCATGGGTAATTAAGGCTCTAATTATGAGAGGACACGAATATGGGTCTTTATACACTAATAAGGTACCAATTATAGTAAAATGAATATGATGGTATTTTTAATAATTCGTATTGCAGCTCATAAATATGTTAGAATCATGCAAGGATGCCCCATTAGGTTTTGAATTGATTATGAGTGATAGCTATAATTGTTTAAGTAGCGAAAGTAATTGCAACAGAAGGTGTGAATTGTATTTTTTTTTTTAATATTATTTGTAATAAGTTTTATGTTCATAGGCTGTTATATCGACAAAAATTCTTTACGGATGTTATAAAACAACTGTGCAAGGAGGAAAAGCAACAATATTTATTAGCAGTGGGATATCTCTTAAAAGAAAGTCCTAAACAGGTCGTTTTAATGCATTTTAAGAAGGTTTGTGACAGAAGTAAAAATTCATGGTTATTTTATTAACAAAATGATTTTTAGTTATTGAAAAGTATAGTGTTATGTTTGGAAAAAATTGATGATTCCGAGATTTTGTGTAGCATTTTAGGTATATTATTTAGTTTTCTAGAAAGTAAGGAAACTATATTTGAGGACTACATAGATGAGCTTGTGCCAAGATTTCTTAGTTTATCACGATTCCAAAAATCAATGGTACGTATTGAAAAAGATACAAAATAATCTTAACTAGAGAATTCTACATGCAATACAACCGTCTATTTTGACCACCTCTTATAAACTCGAATCTTAGCTGGTTATAGATTCCGGCCGTGAAAGCCTATAATCTTATATTGTAGAATCATTTAATTAAGAATGCAAAATTTACTAAATTCTACTTTATTTTCAAATTTTTAGAAAGTACGAATAAAGGCATTGCAATGTTTACAAGCATATGCCATTGGCTTTACTTTACACAAATTGCTACATCAAAAGCAACCTGTTGTTCACGAGTTGGAGCAATGTTTGGATGATCCGAAACGAATGGTACGAAAGGAGGCTGTCTTAGCAAGAAATTGTTGGTTTCTATTAGATACACCCACGTGAATTAATACAGACTTACATTTGTTGTTTTTATTATAATTTTGCAGTTAAAACTGAGGGTTTAAAATGTAAATAATTTAACAAACTAAATTTTTACAATCTCTTCTTGTTTTCATTTAAAAATATAAAGTTTCTGCCCTAATAAACATGATAATTACAAAATTGTATAAGTAATTATGGATGTAAAAGTTTATAAATTCACTGTCAGAAAATTTAGATGAAAGTGCTCTTGGTGGAAAAAGGAATTAATGGAATGGCTTTGAAGAACATAAAAAAAGTGTTTGGCGGTATAGGTAAAGGGGGAAGTTCAGGGCTCGAGGTGAAAAAACGAATGTTGGAAAAAACCCGTCCAAGTTAGAGGGGGGGGAGGACAAAGAAACGGGGTAATTTACCTCAATTGGAATTTTCAAAGAAATGTTGATGACAAAAATTGTTCAGATGGTTCTCTTATGAAACAGCACAAACGAAACAAATAAATAAAAAAGATAATTAGAAATTAAATTTATCTGCTACAGAAGATCTTATATTAAAATAGGGAATAAGTGTTTGTAAAAGATTTTGATTGAACTTGTAGTTTGGACACAATCAGCACATTACGAATTTTTTGAACCACTTGAGCTGAAAGAAAAAATATTGAAACTGTCGTCACGACTCTACATGCCCTTAGATTTTTGGAAACGATACCTTCCTTTTTCAATATTTAAACACCCTGTATAGCAGATTCAATTTACGTGCTATAAACGTTCTTATATTAAAATACGGAACTAGCGTTTGAAGTTTTTTGATTAAACTTATACTTTGGTCACAATGAACATGGTGCGTACTTTTTGGGTCACCCTGTATATTTCGTCAATTATTTTTATTTGTCTTATTTTGCAATTTGCAGACAATTAAATTCAAATGATTTGTTTTAACAAAGAGTGGGAGAAAATTAATATTTACGGAGTTGTGGATATCAGTAAACCATTTTAATTATAAAACGTAAAAGGATAAGAAAAGTCAGATGCGTACTCAAATTATAATATTTGTCTAGTAGAGGCCAATGGTCAATGAAATGTAATTTCAAGGACACGGAAAGTAGATTTTATTTTACAATAATAATAATAATACAAGCAAACATTCGCTTTTTGAGTATTTAAAGAACAGAACGTTTGAGGATGAGTCATCTCTTAGATAAGCATGGATAAGCATTTCTTCTTTCGCGGTCTACAGCCGTTATTCGGAACAAGTTTACGGAGTAGGGGATCGAAGACGTAAGGGGATATTCAACAGGTACCTGTTGACTAAATGATGAAGAAAAGTGGAGAGGCTATTTTAAACGTATGCCGATTGGTTTAAATGGGTTTCAAATTTGCCTAACTTCCAATCCAAACGTTTGTTTTGAAATTTCAAAGATTTGTTGTTGAGAATTATGTACAGTTGCGGGAGGAACTAAGAGTATTTAAAATTCAATCGTATAATAATTTTACTAATGGAAACAAAAAATTATACGCAATGAACTCATTAAAACATTGGATTTTTAGAAAGTACATATTACCCAATCGTAAAACTTAAATTGATCTTTTGTGCGAAAATATGATGCATGTATGCAGGTCTATATGTTCATATCCCCTCTTTTTTTGTATCCGCATGGCATTCATTTGTTGTGTCGGTGAACGAGGTACGAGAATTCACATGTTGAGGAGGAAGGGTCAGAAAACAACGTTTTACTAAGTCTGTAAAATTAGAGGTTTTCCAAGGGTACACTGGCTTTTCAAAATCCACCAAATGTGTGATGTGATTTGAGAATGAAAAGTGAAATTTTTAATGAAAATATCAGGTTAGTTGTGTCTTTTTGATAATTTACATTTACATCAACTTGCTGTCTGCCGTTGTCTGTTTTAAATTTTTTACAATACATATACTGAATTTATTATAGGTACTTATTAGTTATTATACATGTAAAAACATCTATCGAAAATTCAGTTATTTTTATATTCAATGATTAGATAAAACACTATTAAATTATCTTCTTGAATCTCAATAAATAGTATCATATCATTTATTGTGATTAATACATTCTGTAAAATAGTTTCAACCGAGAGGTTAAAAAACCATTAAAAAAAGAATTAGTAATTTATGTAGTATTTAGGATTATTATAAAAAAAGTCAGTGGCGGACCTTCAAAAGTAAATTAAGGATATTTTTTAAAATTTGCGTATATTCGCATAATCGCATCTTTTTATAAAAAATATAAATATTTACAAAAATTTTAATGTTTAGTGAATACATTTTGGAATTAGACACTGTCTTATAAAAATCATTACCTATTCTTTCTTGACATGATTTAATAGAAATACACTCGCAAATCGATTTAATTAATAGGTACCTACTACAGTTAATTTATTTGTGCTTAGGATGTGTGAAGAAAGTACTCAACCTTTACTAACAGACTCTCAGCAGAGCGAAATATTTCGGGATATCGATTTTGCTGCCCTTAGTCCAAACACGATGTAAGAATGAATCGCTGTACTTATCAATGAGAGATTTTTTAAAGGGGTTTTCTTAATTTTTCATTTCAGTTCAAATCTACTACCAGATTATACTAGTGTTAATGTTAACGATACCCACTTTGACGTAAGTTAGCTTTTTTTTACTTAACCCGGTATGTTATTATTTATTTTTAGTTTACCTAGAAGTGGCGATACGGTAATACATATATATGTGTATATATTAAACAATGTTTACTAGGTAAATCCTCAGCAAAATTTACAAGGTTCCTTTGTATACGTGCTCAATAATGATAGAAATATATCTTATCACGAGGATATAAAGCAAGAAAATGGGTATTCTGAATCTCTAACACCTTCACCGCCAACTGAGCCCGTCCTCCAGTTACCACCAGTTCCTCCACCCCAAACAACGTCGTCAATCATTAGTAACGAAGATTACCCCGGACCCTTAAATTTTGATGTGTTCATTAACCCTCACCTTGTTCCCGGGAATAAAACATGGGTGGTAACTACAACTTGAATCAAATCTTTATGTTAAGTGCGATATTAATATTAGATGCTCTGGTTTTTAGTATTCCGAAAAACTGAGAAAGATTTACATAGGCATGGGTATTTCTTTTCCGGTGGATTTTCGTTGCAATCCAGGGAATCAGGTGTTGTTTGTGCGAGCAACTCCCCTTTACAGTGTCTCTCAATTTGCTCAAGAACCGGTAATTCGATGCATTGCACATGCGCAAAGGTCTGATGGTTCAAATCAGGGTTTGTATTTATGTTAATAAATATTTTTATGCAATTTTTCATGCTTTATCTTATTTGATTTGAATATAGGTGGCATTCGTTTGTGTGATTTGCATATGTTGTAAAGATTATATATACACTTTAAGAAGTAATGAAATTCAGGAAGTGATACTACACCTGATTATTTAAATTTTAGTAATGTAAAAATAATTTAGGAATTTTACTTCTCGCCAATCTTTTATATGGGGAGCACTATCAAAAACTTGCCAGCTTACACATATGTAACTGTAATACCGTGTGTAAAAGAATCATCATCATCATCATCATCATAAGGTCGTCAGTCCTAAGACTGGCTGGACACGCAACTCCACTCTTTCCTATCCTGAGTTAATCTTCGCATTTCCCTTACCTAGAGCAACCCATATCCTTAACTATTTGCGAACATTAATCTAATCTAGGTCTACCTTCACCCCTTCTAACTTCCGTTTCTGACCATAATTTGTCTCTGACTAGACCTTCATGCCTGAGAAGGTGTCCTACTAACCTATCTCGCCTATTTCTTATTGACTTCCATAGAGTTATCTGTTCTCTTATTTTTTCTAATACTTCTTCATTTCTAACCTTCTCTATCCACGGTGTCCTCATCATTCGCCTGTAACACCACATTTCGAACGCTTCTAACTTTTTCTTTTCCGCCGCGCCCACTGTCCATGTTTCGCACCCGTACAGCGCCGTGATTCAAACATACACCTTTAACAACCTTTTCGAATTTCTAAATTAACCGTTCGTGAGCATAGAAGTGACTTCCTTTTATTGAAGGTGACTCGACCCTGCGCTATCATAATCCTATTCAAAAACAATGTGTATTTACAAATGAACTCATTTTGTTGTTTTTTTTAATCGTTTTTCTGTGTTACTTTACAAGTGGCTGTTAATGAGAGCTAAGCTAATATGATACAATCAGAAATTATAAAAGTTTCTTTTAGGTTTACCTGCTCATGTTTGGTCTCATATAATTCGGTGCCATAGTTCAGGGGCTGTATATCAAGGAAACGTAGAACAAAAAGAACGTTTGAGTGTTGTTGTACCCTTGGAAAAACCTCAGACTGGAAGTGATACAGTCAGAATTAACTATCAGTTCGTTTGCAAAAACTCATGTCCTTCAGGAATGAATAGGAGACCAATGGAATTGGTTTTCACATTAGAAGATTATCAGTAAAAATTAAATTGAAGTAATTATATATGTTCTACTTATGTGTTACCTTTTTAATAGGGGAAACGTGTTAGGACGCACAAAAGTTAATATCAGAGTCTGTTCATCTCCTAAAAGGGATAGGGAAAAAGAAGAGCGAGAAAGGATGGCTAATGGAGAACTCCCTAGTTCAAAAAAGAGGAAGGAAAACCCTAAAAAGCCTACAAACAATAAAGACGGAAGTGATATTAAAATACATGAAATAACGGTAAACACATTTGAATAGTTTTAATAAAAACATTGTTTGCAATATTGCCCATCGGTGAGGTAAATTAAAGGGTATTAAAAAAATATATTTGGATAACTCTTGTTTTATATGCTGTTTGTTAAGATGTTTAAACAGTAACTTATTGTTGCTAAAAGAAAAAAAAATCACATTGCTAAAGGTTCCTTTTGTAATAGTAATCACCACAAATAATCAATAATTCTTTTGTGAGCATATTAAAGCCCATTTATAATAAAATAATGTTGGGCGTTTTTAGATTCCTGTTGCTGGAACCCATAATGTCAATAATATTCTAAAATATGCCTACGACATAATGTCGGGCGATCAAAACCGATTCAACGTCCAAGAACCTTTTCAAGAATGCATGACCAAAATTACGAATATGATGGGTAAGGAAATCAGATTAATTAGGCTGTCGGATAATAATAACGTATTTTTTTAGGCAAGCAAGAATAATTCTGATTTTTTGCATGATATCAACATTTTGTATTTTTTTACTAAACAGTTATACTATTTAGGATATAATACGTTTTCGTGGAAAGGGTCTAGCCGAAAATTGCACTGACGTCTGTTAACGTTCACTATAATCCATAATTTTGAAAAAATATATATGATATAGTGCTAAACAATATCTTCCATTTTGCGTTGGTTTTATCCATCTATTACATTTTTTCAAAAAAAAAACTTGAAATTTAGGGTTATTATCCTGTACTTCTTTTATAAGTGCAATTAGACCTCGACAATTTATTGTATGAATGCTTCGGATCATAAGTAATCCATAAAAAATTACTGAACAAATAAATGTCGGTGCAATTTTCATATGCTTAAACGGCTAGACGACCCTTTCGTTGCCATACTTTATGCTTTTTATTATGTGGTATATTTTTTATCGTATAAAAAAGGGCNGACAAACTTGTACGTGTCTATTTAGTTTTAAGTTTTTATAGTTTGTATTCATATTATTTCCTATTATACAAGTATATTTTTTAAGAATCATTAGAATTATTTTTCCAATGACTTTATACTGATTTTTGATTAAAAATTGTTAAAAAGTCGCATTCAGTAATCACAAATGTAAACATAATGACAAATGTAACTTTTAAATGAATTATTCAAAATGAATAAATTAACGAAAATCTTAAACAAAAAAGAATATCTAAAGTGATTATTTGCAGATTGTAGCACTTACTTAAATTATAGTTTATAAGCGAATTTAAAGCATTTGTTAACGATTACACGTTAGATGTGGTGATATTTGTTCGTATTCATTTAAAAGTTCAATTATTAGTGGATAAGATGCAGACCTCTATACAATATAATGTGCGAACCATTTGTGGTACTTTATGCTTAATAAATCAGTTTTTTTATTAATTGGTGTTTTACATTCCTTTTTACAAAGCTATACAAACAGAAATAAAAGCAGAAAACAGTTTTCATATCTATCGGTATGCACTATTATTTATACGTTTTTTATACAAATATAAAACTGAAAACTTTCTAGTAAACATAAATCTGAGTACGAAACGTTTTACAGTACGTCACTTATTCTATATAAACAATGATAAGTTAACTATGAGACCCATGGGGTTTTCCCGGTAACTCGTTTAAGAATTTTTTTGTCGGAAATCTTAAACAAATGGTGCGCGAGTTTAGTTTTATCACAATCAGTATAAGCTTATTATATTGTTAATAGCTGATCTTTTAAATTAAATTGGAGGCTTTGTCGACCTCTATTTTCAAAAACGAACCGGCATGATAATAAAATTACGTTAAAAAGTGTAAAATTAATGTAAATCGAAGACATCTAAGTCTAGAAGAAAGGGTAAGACGCCTTAAACAATTGTGACTGGACAAAGGTTTGAAGTGGGCTCAATCGATGGCCCGTGGTGTTGTAGTAGATCTAAAAATCGAAGCACATAATTTTGTCTAAAGTTGGAAAAGGTCACTTTTCTACAGAATGTATAATAGGAGTGTGCTCCTTGATCATCAATATTTTTTAACCGAACTTCCATAATACAAGAAAGATACAAGGTCAGTTTTGGTTAAAGCAGTTTGCGTACCAACACCTACGATTGATCTAGAGAGCAATAAACTTTGATTATTTTCGTTGTGAAAACGATCTGGTATGTTTCAAATACATTAGTAAATTTAAGGCATTATAAATAGTCCCTACCACTAGTAAGCGAATATTAAGACTAGACTAGACACCGAGACACTAGACACCGAGAATATTGAAATTTCCGAAAATGAAGAATCCAATTGAATGAGACATCCCAAACTAACCCGAAATAATCCAAATATTAAAAAAAAACATTTACGGTTAAAAATACAAAATATGTATATTCGATCACTTTACTAGCTGTAAATAAATTCAATTTTAATGTTTTCTTTCCTAAAAAACAATTTTTATAACGCCGTAAGTGAGTATTGAAAACTTTATATTCTGGTTCAGGGTGCTTGAAAAGCAGATTTTTATGTAATTATTTTGAGAAAAATCAAAATTAAAATTTGTTACCATCAATTATTCGCGCCCTATTGGTGGATCACATTAAAAGATATTTTCAAAGTTAATTACATTGTACATTGTACTTGTCGATTCCACTCACTTTCCATGCTGAAACCACAAAATTTCCCCAAATTTTGGCGCCCCCTTGCGACTATACTAGGTGTTGGCACGTAAATTTCTAAAACTGACCTTAAATAAATAGAAATCTACCCTGAATGTTTGGTTTAAAAATATTGGCGAAATCGCTGTCATCAAGATGTTCAAGGGCCACCTGGTGATTGGGGTGGGAACCTGCCGGTTTGGGGTGATCCCCAAATAAAACACGACATTGCATTTCTATATACGTCTCTCTTATCTGGTCATACTTCCATAACACATGTAATGCTACAGAAAAATGATCTTTACCTACTTTACACAAAAATGTACCCATCGATGTTCAGAATATTATAGCATACTTAGTATAAAACCTTGGACCATACAATTGCTTACGACATCTTATCCTTTTGATAAGAAATGGAATTATCATTTGTCTACTCAATACTTGGAAGAACCGCATGGATCCCTTCGAAAAATGACCATTTGTATGTGTATGGTCAAAAGTATTTAAAAGCGTCCTGGGTTGCGAAATGAACGAAGGGCGGACCTTATTATATTCACATTGTACTCTGCTGTTAAGCATGTAAACGATGACTGCAAGGCGTTAATGTTTTTAGTGAATAATAGAAACTAATAAACAGACCCATTTTGTCATTGCGCAATCCAAAGTCATAGCCTTAGAGATTCTAAATTACTTCTACCACCATTAAAAGAGAAGAGTTCCTTTAAGGATGGTGCCTGTTGGTCCACGAGAGGTCTATTACAGGATAGCGACTGACACTGAATTAAGTATATTAAATTTCTTAATTTTTCCTGTATGCAATTAAAATGTCCTGCGATTTACTTAAAAACGATTTACGTTGGTCAAATAGGACATACTTTTCAAAAAAGAATTAATGAGCACAAAAATCTTTTGATTACAAAACAAGTGTCAAATTATGCAAAACATCTTAACGTTTAAAATCAGAAATTTAATGAAAATTAAACAAATCAACAAAAATTTTGGAAATTTTACACGTTATCAGTTCTCCCTTTCAGAATTGCTGAAAATATAAGAATACAAATCAATTTCTGAGTGTCCAATTAGATCTTAATAGCTCGCCCTTTTATTAACCTCTTCTTTAATTTATAAGTTTGAAGAAGCCTTAATAAGACGAAACAATTTAGGAGTAAGTAGTAGGAATTTATTTATAAAGTGAATATAATTTCTATCAAGTAAATACCGTTGATCTTATTAATAAACTAAATTAATTTAGTTTTCCAAACATTAATAAATCTCTTAACAATTACAAATTTTCTGGGTCCGTCGATACCCTGTATTAATTGTTCCTCTTATCTGGCATTTCAACCAGACTTTCCCCTATCCGCCACCCGGGGACGCGCCCGATGGGGGTTGCAGGCTCCCCTCACGGGAAAAATGTGTGTTATACGGTATATTTTTACCCCGTGTGCTTACTAAAGGGTTGTTTACTGTGGGACCCACACCACAATACATGAATAAAAGTTGTTCAATATAAAAAATTTATGCAAATAATCAACCTGCATTTTACAAAAGAAATTGGAAATCGTTTAAAAAACTAAAAGACATGGAACTGAAATAATTTGTTTTTAATGGTATTATGCATGTTCTATTAATTTATTGAATTAATTCATTTAAATAAAATTGAAGTGCCTGCTTATAATATCGAAAAAACTGCCTTTTTTAAGTTGATATTGTTATTTGTACTTAAAACATATTAAGACATATACTCTTAAAATTTTTTTACAAAATCTCTACACGGGACAATCTGCACCGATTTCAAGCAGATTTGCAAATACGAAGAAGGAATTGTTAAGAGTGAAATATATGGGCTATTTTTTAATAGTAGCTACTTGATATTTAGTAACTTTTACAAAGTTTCAGTATTTAAGAAAAATGTACGATTCTCATAAAAATTGTAACCGGAAAACCTAATAACAAAATAATAAATTGTGACAAAGTATATGCGCTACACTAAAACTATGAATATATTCACCTAACTAAAATAACAACTATTTGCATAATGTTAACATTTTTAGTATACTTAACTAAAAGCATTAATAGATATAGTGGGACGTCCATTAAATACGTAAGGTTCTTATTTTAATTTGGACCTCTCCCCCTTTTTGTGAGATTTGGTAAGATGTGATAGAATCTCCCTCTTCCTTTCACGTGAAATTAACCCGGAAAAACAGGACATCCCGAAAAAAGTAGAAAAAAATGATTGCTTTATCATCTGTGCCTATACAATAAGTATCACGTAAGATTTTTCAAAGACCCCCCGCTCCCTTTAAATGTTATTTGATAAGATTCTGCTGTATATTTCCCCTACTCCCATTTTGAGCACACGTAATTAATGGATGTCCCCTAACTAATACTCTACTACTAAAATTTCTTTCTATAAAGCGAAAAAAAAAATATTAATTACTATTATTTATA
>NW_020438948.1:155783-160915 GCF_000699045.2 Agrilus planipennis
CATGTCAATTTCGGCTTGTAAATTAGTAGCTCTTACAGGTCATCCTTCTGCAAAGAAAGAAAACAAGAATTATTAGTATACAATAACTACAAAAAATGTGATAAACAGTTTGTATTTGATTTTGATGTAGAAAAAATAAAATTATTTAAAAAATTGGAAAAAAATGTGGCTCAATAATTTGCATAATTTAAGGAATTTTTTTTTGTATTTTTCAAAAATACAACTTACCTAAGCCGTAATCGTATCAAAAAAATTTAACTGATATCCTTTTATCCATTCCGCTGTTATTTGTTCGAGCTGTTGGGTAAAATGTCCAGTACAACGAACTTCATTTAGAATACCCTGTAAACAAAATTTTTACATAAAAGAAGCTGATACAGAATGTGGAAAATATTTAATGAATTATTATGTAAAATAAAGTATTGCATCGTTTCTATTTAATAAAAGGCAAATACAATGTACACATAATAAAACATAAAAGTATGTAAATTGGAATATCATTTTTAATTGCAACTTTTATATGAAATATTTTTCCTACGAGTAGTTATTGCAAAGTAATTTAATAAGTTACCCTACGTATTGTATGATGCGAATAGATAAGCTCCACAATGCTGGCACGCCATATACTAAATTAATTAAAAACATAATAAAACATAAAAGTATGTAAATTGGAATATCATTTTTAATTGCAACTTTTATATGAAATATTTTTCCTACGAGTAGTTATTGCAAAGTAATTTAATAAGTTACCCTACGTATTGTATGATGCGAATAGATAAGCTCCACAATGCTGGCACGCCATATACTAAATTAATTAAAAAAAAAAAAAACAATTATACCATCTAAAAAGGTCAGAAAAGGTCAATTAATTAGTCACTAAAAGACTAATTAATCTCATAAACTGGCTAGGTAAAATAAAGTATTGACCAGATCAAGTTTTTTTCAAAAAACAATAATTAAGTGGCGTCAACAGTCGGGTTTGCTAAGCACATAGTATCAGGAGATCATAGCAGTAGGCGCACAATTACGAAAGATGAAACCCTACTACCAATCGCACGGAGGTAGAGCGATTTTTATTTCAAAAAATATTCGAATAAAATACAGCTACTTATATTTGATATAAAAATAATGTACCTATTAATAAGTGGTCAGATTACTGATGACAATTATTTACACGTTTCTGAAAGTCTTTGAGAAACACTAGCGCCTCCTTTTAAACAAAAACGCCCATAGCAGGGTTTCGTCTTTCCTAATTCTTGCGCTTGCTGCCCTGATCCCCTGATACTATGTGCTCAACAGACTGAACGCATGCTCGTCACTGTTGACACCACTTAAATTGACTTCAAAAATTTCGTTCGACTAATTTGATTTCATTACTTTCATTTATAAGAAATGAGGTGCTAACATTTTCCAATTACCTCGAAAAACTTAAATATAACTATCACTGACCAATTAATACGAACAATTGAACTTTTCTGACCCTTTTCTGACCTTTTAGCTGGTATAATTTTGGTCCTTTAAAATTCCTTATATGAGGTGCTAACTTCGCAGAGCTGAATTTATATTATGCTATTTTTATTTGAAATTAAATTGGTATTTTTCAATTAACACAAAAAAAAACATATAATTCCTAAAAACAGTCCAGTGGCGTAACGCAACGTCGCAAGACCCCTTTCACAATATCAGTTTTGGTACCCTTCCTCTACCCTGACAAAATATAATCGGTAGGACCATATACTTAGGTAGGTAAGCAAACCTTTGTAAAAGGTAAAAATTAATTAAGTACCTATCATTAACTAAAAATATGAAGACGCATGACCGCATGAGCTTGATTGTATAAAGTCAGATATTTTTTTTTAAAGTATTAACTTTTAATATATATTTTGATTTTAGTCCTTAAGGGGGTAGTGCCTCCGCGGGGTCTGCTGGGGTGTACATTACGTCACTAAAACATTCACTCTATAAAAGGCTTACCTCGCAATTTCAAGCAGTTGGGCCAGCAACTGGGTTTTGGAAATTTAGATGGTCAATTGATAGGGAATTATTTGACCAGAAGTGAAACTTTGAAATCATATCCCCAGAAGTAATTTTTCTGATTTAGATTTCCTTTTCCTGAAACAAAACAAAGACAATTGAATTAAAGTGTTTCAAAAAAAGAAGGTAGATGTATGGAGGAAACAGGAAACGATATTTATCGTTATTTGATTAATAAAATAAATTATCATATTCCACTAAATGTTCTGAAGGATTAAAATGTGTATTATTGTATATATATATAGNATATTTCCATTACAAGAAAGGATTCTAGAATTGGAGAGTTTTAGAGGTTTAATAATTTAAGCTTTCTATTATATTTTATAATTACGTGTAAGTATGTAGATAAACATGAATGTATACGTATTCATCATCATCATAAAGTCACCAGTCCTAAGACTGGTTGGACACGCTCCTCCACTCTTTCCTATCCTGAGCTAATTTTCGCATTTCCCTAAAACTAGAACAACCCATATCTTTAACTATTTGCGAACAGTAATTTAATCTAGCTCTACCTCTACTCTTCCTTCGGTTTCTGCCTCTAAATATGTAAATTCATTACTAACTATCAAAAAATTCCTAAAATGGAGAAAAGAAAAAACCCCCTCCCTTTTTCATAATTTTTATTTAATTCCCCGGAGAGTACATATAGACACATTTAAAAGAGAAATATTAATAAATAGAAGGGTATACTTACGTTTAACCACAAAAACATAAAAATTTACTGCACTTGCCGAAAATTGTACGCATGCTTATAAAGGAAGTTCTTACCTGAAACAGAAGAAATATCAGTTAGATAAAATTATAAAAAATAATGAATAAACAATAATGGTGAAAATACGTACGTTAATGATAATGAAATGAGTATTTTATAAGTTTGTAAAATTCAATGATTATTTAATTATAAAAATATCATCAATTCGAAGTCAGAAAGAGATAATTGAAATTATTTCTCCAATATAATAAAGCTTTTTATAAATAGACACAATAGTTGTGAGCAAAATGCTTTATTTTGACAAGCAAAAAAGATGACTCATTATAAGACCATATCTATATATCATAACTATAACATAGACTAAAGTCATCTAAAGGAAATCTGTACAAGGTTCATTTATCTGCTTGACCTAAGAATACCCTTGATAATATTTTGTTGCTTGTAAATACCAATTACTAGGTTCGCATTTCTGTCTCATAATTGAAAACAAATTCGTCGTCGATGAAGGGGGGGGGGGTTGAACACCCTAAACCCTCTTTTATGGTTACGCCACTGTTAACGTATTTTTTTTGTAACAAAAAAATTAATACGGATATAAAGCTTAATTTGTTACCATGATGTAATAACAAATGATAGGTATAAAAAATATCAATATTTTTACTTATTGTGTGTAAATAACGCTGTAATTGGTATGGTTGGAAAAATTAAATAAGACATGTATACTAAACTACCTCATAAAACTATGCAAGTACGTTTTAAATCTGAAATTAAATAAAGAAATGTGTAAGTATTACCTACTACAGTAAAATAAACTACGTCCATTTTGAAAAAAAGAAGTGCATAAATTATATTCACAGGTATTACAATGTACCACAAAAAATTGTCCAGGCTAAGATATTTTATAAAAAGGGTGAAATGAGTCATATTACAATATTAATACAGATAGTACAAAAATGTTACAAAACCCAGAAAATAAGACTACGGGTACGCATCAAAATGGCCCTAGAGGTGGTGATATTCTGTCACTTGCTTATTTTTTAACCAGGTGAATCGCAAGACAAAGAAGTTACAAATTACCTTATTTCCAAAAAATGGTTTACTCTAATCCACTTGTAGAAATCATCTCGCCTCCCACCAAGTAGTTAACACACGTTTTCGGTAAATTTTGAAAAAATCACTATCAATGTAACCAATAAATTTTTGAATGAAGTACACGGTTCCGACACCGCCGCAAAGCGATCAACCTGTTGCCGCAAGTACATTTGACTATAAAATGGCCGGCACTGTGCTACAATGATGCAATTTAGATACGCTGGTTCGTTCACGCAGCGGTGCCATTTTTATCGAAAGAGCAAAATACTTCAAATATCACCAAAAAATCTGTTTTAGTGAATTTTTACTATATGTATAACATTAATGAAATTTATTGTCTCAACGATTAATGAATTGTTCCAAATTATTAATTAAATGTACTTTTAAGAATATTTTCATGAAAAATGCTCTGTTTAAGACAAAACATATTTAATTTGTAAATAAACAAAACATAAATAAATATTATAAAATATAAAATAATATTTAAGGGAAGGGCAATCATAGGAGAAGTATGGGAGTTAGGTAAGAAATTATGTAGATTATTGGGGTAACAAACTAATGTTTTTTAATGTGATAGTGAGGAGTATGGTGTTTTATGGGGTTGAAATATGACGCTAGAGATAGAAGTTTTATATAAAAGATTCATCAAGTGAGTACTGTAATTATGTAGAGAGAAGTAGATAGGTACGTCAAATTAACTAATAAGGACAGCTAAATGTGGGAAGAAACGATAAGAAGGATAGTAAAATACGAAGTGAGGTTGGGGAGTTTAAAAGAAGGGGATAGCTGGAAGAAAATATGAAGAAAGAAAGTATTGGAAATAGGGACGAAAAATAGATATGAGAGCTCTGAAAAGATTAAAAATCAAACAGGAGCTTGTGATGAAGTGGTTTATAGAAGGGATCCATATAGGTGTATTAATAAGGAAAGGGACGCAGGAAAATGACAAGGGGAGAAAATATAAGAAAATAAAGGAGTGAAGATATGTGACGGGACTTGGGGAGATTTTGTGGGGGGGGGCTGGTAAGCGGATTTGGTGTTAAGGTATTTGAAAAGAGGGAGGGAATTAAACTTGCTAGGCAATTGAGGACAGGGAATGAGTGCAGGAGATATAAATATTGAAAAAAAAAGAAGAAGACAGGGAAAGATAGGTTAAAATAGGTAAGATAAAAATAAGTGTTCGGAATGTAGAAAATACCTTTATGTTTTAATTGAGCATAATAATATAAACCTAAAAATTGTTGTATTGTGTTTAAAAAAAGCAAATTATTAGGCGCCATGTACCGGTGAA
>NW_020438948.1:161923-165800 GCF_000699045.2 Agrilus planipennis
GTAGGGTTAATACAAAAACTGGAGGGTTGAAGATGAAAAAATAGAAGTGGTCGGTTTTAGATATTTGTATAGGAAATCAAGGTGGAAAAAGTGGTAGAGCAAAATCGAGTTCTTTTTTAACAAATAAGTCAGTTTGGAGCACGTTTTTGTATGGGAATGAAAGGTGTGCGCAGTGGAAACGAAAAAGTGGGAAATATTTGAGATCTGGTGCTACAGATGTACCTATATTGAAAAAAATAGGGAACAGCAGAGGGAAATTAATAAGGACAAAGAACCTTTTTAGACATGAAGGAGGCACATTTAGAAGCAAAGAGAGGCACAAGAAACAGGAACACGCAAATTAGATAACTTTAAGGATGAGGGATATTCTAGATTTTGGGGAATGCGAAGGTTGGCTCAGGATAGGAAAGAATGGAGGTGCTTGCATGATATGATGCTAGTAGTAATTAATAACGTAATTTAAACGGATATTTACCATTTGTAACGTATTCTTCTTATTTCCTTTCCTTTTATTTGTAATAAAAATAGATGAATTGTATAAAATATTCAGAGATATCTATATTCTTATCTAACAGGAGACTCAATATCTGAAACAGAACAGTGGCAATCTGTTAATAACATATCTAAACAAAATAGGAAGGTGTATATTATTCTACGTGTACTTCCTGGACATAATTCTCATCGATTCCTTCTTCATGCACTCATAACTTCACTATTCACTGCACACTATTCACTATTTAACCGTTTGCCGTTCACTTACCCCCCTCGGCCCCTTCGGACAAAATAAATAACAGAAAAATAACAACTTTCAGCAAGTGCAGTGTAAAAAGTATATAGAAAAGCATGCAACTTACTTGGTTACGGCTTGTAAATTAGTAGCTCTTACAGGTCATCCTTCTGCAAAGAAAGAAAACAAGAATTATTAGTATACAATAACTACAAAAAATGTGATAAACAGTTTGTATTTGATTTTGATGTAGAAAAAATAAAATTATTTAAAAAATTGGAAAAAAATGTGGCTCAATAATTTGCATAATTTAAGGAATTTTTTTTTGTATTTTTCAAAAATACAACTTACCTAAGCCGTAATCGTATCAAAAAAATTTAACTGATATCCTTTTATCCATTCCGCTGTTATTTGTTCGAGCTGTTGGGTAAAATGTCCAGTACAACGAACTTCATTTAGAATACCCTGTAAACAAAATTTTTACATAAAAGAAGCTGATACAGAATGTGGAAAATATTTAATGAATTATTATGTAAAATAAAGTATTGCATCGTTTCTATTTAATAAAAGGCAAATACAATGTACACATAATAAAACATAAAAGTATGTAAATTGGAATATCATTTTTAATTGCAACTTTTATATGAAATATTTTTCCTACGAGTAGTTATTGCAAAGTAATTTAATAAGTTACCCTACGTATTGTATGATGCGAATAGATAAGCTCCACAATGCTGGCACGCCATATACTAAATTAATTAAAAAAAAAAAAAACAATTATACCATCTAAAAAGGTCAGAAAAGGTCAATTAATTAGTCACTAAAAGACTAATTAATCTCATAAACTGGCTAGGTAAAATAAAGTATTGACCAGATCAAGTTTTTTTCAAAAAACAATAATTAAGTGGCGTCAACAGTCGGGTTTGCTAAGCACATAGTATCAGGAGATCATAGCAGTAGGCGCACAATTACGAAAGATGAAACCCTACTACCAATCGCACGGAGGTAGAGCGATTTTTATTTCAAAAAATATTCGAATAAAATACAGCTACTTATATTTGATATAAAAATAATGTACCTATTAATAAGTGGTCAGATTACTGATGACAATTATTTACACGTTTCTGAAAGTCTTTGAGAAACACTAGCGCCTCCTTTTAAACAAAAACGCCCATAGCAGGGTTTCGTCTTTCCTAATTCTTGCGCTTGCTGCCCTGATCCCCTGATACTATGTGCTCAACAGACTGAACGCATGCTCGTCACTGTTGACACCACTTAAATTGACTTCAAAAATTTCGTTCGACTAATTTGATTTCATTACTTTCATTTATAAGAAATGAGGTGCTAACATTTTCCAATTACCTCGAAAAACTTAAATATAACTATCACTGACCAATTAATACGAACAATTGAACTTTTCTGACCCTTTTCTGACCTTTTAGCTGGTATAATTTTGGTCCTTTAAAATTCCTTATATGAGGTGCTAACTTCGCAGAGCTGAATTTATATTATGCTATTTTTATTTGAAATTAAATTGGTATTTTTCAATTAACACAAAAAAAAACATATAATTCCTAAAAACAGTCCAGTGGCGTAACGCAACGTCGCAAGACCCCTTTCACAATATCAGTTTTGGTACCCTTCCTCTACCCTGACAAAATATAATCGGTAGGACCATATACTTAGGTAGGTAAGCAAACCTTTGTAAAAGGTAAAAATTAATTAAGTACCTATCATTAACTAAAAATATGAAGACGCATGACCGCATGAGCTTGATTGTATAAAGTCAGATATTTTTATGAATTACAATTTAATTCTAAGTATTAACTTTTAATATATATTTTGATTTTAGTCCTTAAGGGGGTAGTGCCTCCGCGGGGTCTGCTGGGGTGTACATTACGTCACTAAAACATTCACTCTATAAAAGGCTTACCTCGCAATTTCAAGCAGTTGGGCCAGCAACTGGGTTTTGGAAATTTAGATGGTCAATTGATAGGGAATTATTTGACCAGAAGTGAAACTTTGAAATCATATCCCCAGAAGTAATTTTTCTGATTTAGATTTCCTTTTCCTGAAACAAAACAAAGACAATTGAATTAAAGTGTTTCAAAAAAAGAAGGTAGATGTATGGAGGAAACAGGAAACGATATTTATCGTTATTTGATTAATAAAATAAATTATCATATTCCACTAAATGTTCTGAAGGATTAAAATGTGTATTATTGTATATATATATAGATTCTTATAAAAAAAAAATTATTTCAGGACAACTGTCTCAGGCTATCGTGAATAAAAATTTCAATTGCATTATAAAAATAACAAAAATTTATATGAGTTGGTAATTGTTTGTAAAGGAACTAAAGCAATAAATCAGGCATGCTCACCTTATGCACTAGTGCATCTGGTCAAAATGGACTTTTTTGAAAATTCTGCTTACTGGACATTATTACCACCATACACATGACTTCTTGGATTCTTTGTAGACTGAATCAGGGCCAATGGGGAAACGTATGCCAAAAAATTCCTAAAATGGAGAAAAGAAAAAACCCCCTCCCTTTTTCATAATTTTTATTTAATTCCCCGGAGAGTACATATAGACACATTTAAAAGAGAAATATTAATAAATAGAAGGGTATACTTACGTTTAACCACAAAAACATAAAAATTTACTGCACTTGCCGAAAATTGTACGCATGCTTATAAAGGAAGTTCTTACCTGAAACAGAAGAAATATCAGTTAGATAAAATTATAAAAAATAATGAATAAACAATAATGGTGAAAATACGTACGTTAATGATAATGAAATGAGTATTTTATAAGTTTGTAAAATTCAATGATTATTTAATTATAAAAATATCATCAATTCGAAGTCAGAAAGAGATAATTGAAATTATTTCTCCAATATAATAAAGCTTTTTATAAATAGACACAATAGTTGTGAGCAAAATGCTTTATTTTGACAAGCAAAAAAGATGACTCATTATAAGACCATATCTATATATCATAACATAGACTAAAGTCATCTAAAGGAAATCTGTACAAGGTTCATTTATCTGCTTGACCTAAGAATACCCTTGATAATATTTTGTTGCTTGTAAATACCAATTACTAGGTTCGCATTTCTGTCTCATAATTGAAAACAAATTCGT
>NW_020438948.1:167858-169283 GCF_000699045.2 Agrilus planipennis
GTTGAAATATGACGCTAGAGATAGAAGTTTTATATAAAAGATTCATCAAGTGAGTACTGTAATTATGTAGAGAGAAGTAGATAGGTACGTCAAATTAACTAATAAGGACAGCTAAATGTGGGAAGAAACGATAAGAAGGATAGTAAAATACGAAGTGAGGTTGGGGAGTCTAAAAGAAGGGGATAGCTGGAAGAAAATATGAAGAAAGAAAGTATTGGAAATAGGGACGAAAAATATATATGAGGGTTCTGAAAAGATTAAAAATCAAACAGGAGCTTGTGATGAAGTGGTTTAGGGATGAGGGAAAGGACACAGGAAAACGACAAGGGGAGAAAATATAAGAAAAATAGAAGAGTGAAGATATGTGACGGGACTTGGGGAGATTTTGTGGGGGGGGTACTGGTAAGTGGATTTGGTGTCAAGGTATTTGGAAAGAGGAAGGGAATTAAACTTGCTAGGTAATTGAGGACAGGGAATGAGTGTAGGGGATATAAATATTGGAAAAAGAAGAGGACAGGGAAATATATGTTAAAATAGTTAAGATAAAAATATGTGTTCGAAATGTAGGAAATGCGTTTATGTTTCAGTTAAGCATGATAATATATACCTAAAAATTGTTGTATTGAGTTTACAAAAAGCAAATTATTAGGCGCCATGTACCGGTGAACAGGCAAAGGGATGTTGCTTTTTTTTAACTTATTTATTTATATGGAAAATATATAAGTATAGAGGGTTTTTTAAAATTTGTAGGAAATGATTTCTATTCTCTATCATAAAGACTGAACCTTCCAAAATTCTTTCTTGTAAACTTTCTAAAAGATACCAACAAATTAAATCTGACGAAGAAATTATTAAATCAGTAGGTAGTTTTATATATTATAAATTCAATAATACCTATTACATGTATATTTATTCGATAGGAATTGTAGTTTACTTATCCAAAAAATTCTTAAACCTTAGGAGGTATGGAAACAGATTACTTATGTCTATACCAGGAGATAAGTACAAATGAGAATGCTATTAAGAAAAATAAATAAGTAGGTAAGTAAGCATAGCAGACACGTCGTACACCTCAAAATAGACCGGCTCTGGACACTTGATTATATTTCCTAGCTAAATCGTAAAAGATAGAAGTTACGATTTACCTTGTTTCCCGAAAAACGTTTTCTTTAATCCTCCTATAGAAATTGCCTGCTCTTTGCCATATCACTACCACACGATTTTGATAAATTTGGAAAAGATCACCAACGATTATGTTAACCTTTGAAATAATCCCAATACACGCGGCGGAGCGGACGACCTGTTGCCGCAAGCACATTTAACGATAAAATGGCCGGCGTTGTGCTACAATGATGCAATTTAGATACGCTGGTTCGTTCATGCAGCGGTGCCATTTTTATCGAAAGAGCAAAATACTTCAAATAT
>NW_020438948.1:170528-172910 GCF_000699045.2 Agrilus planipennis
ATACCTATACCAGGAGATACAAATGAAAACGCTATTAAGAAAAAAAGACAAGTAAGTAATTAAGCATAGCAGATACGTCGTACACCTCAAAATGGCCCGGCTCTGGACACTTGATTATATTTCCTAGCTAAATCGTAAAAGATAGAAGTTACGATTTACCTTGTTCCCCGAAAAACGTTTTCTTTAATCCTCCTATAGAAATTGCCTGCTCTTTGCCATATCACTACCACACGATTTTGATAAATTTGGAAAAGATCACCAACGATTATGTTAACCTTTGAAATAATCCCAATACACGCGGCGGAGCGGACGACCTGTTGCCGCAAGCACATTTAACGATAAAATGGCCGGCGCTGTGCTACAATGATGCAATTTAGATACGCTGGTTCGTTCATGCAGCGGTGCCATTTTTATCGAAAGAGCAAAATACTTAAAATATCACCAAAAAATTTGTTTTAGTGAATTTTTACTATACGTGCAACCGACATTGGGCCTTTGTTTTTTTAGAGTATTTATTCAAAATCATGAAATATTAAAGAAATTAAATGTACCAACAATTACCTAATTAATTATTTGCATAAACATAAACATAGCAGAGTGATTTTTCAAATTTACGGGCTCCTAAAATGCCAATGTTGAAATACCATTCACCAAAAATACATTAATTGTATTGGAAAATATAACATATATAAAATAAAATAAAATTTGTTATTTTAAATTTATTATCTATTCGTGTATTAGATGTCAAACATATTTTGACGTTTTTGATGTATACACTTATACTAAATGAATACATAAATGGAATGAGGACAAAAAGGAAACATTTAAACTTAATTGAAATCAAATGTAAAAGTTTTTGGTTTACCATATTATGTAAACTTAGGAATATTCGTAATAAGTTTTATCTAACTAACTAAAATATCTTGTTTAATCTGTGGTGGACTAAGGGGGATGACGGAGAGGCGGCTCACCTCGGGCCTCTGGTCCTGGAGGACCACGATAAGTTTTTTCTAATTAAATCCCAAACAAGACCAAAAATAGTCATTAGAAAAGGCAGTTTGGTTCGTAATGGTTGTAGTAGTAGTAGTAGTAATAGTAGTAGTATTATTGTATAACAAAAGTTTATGTACTCTAAACCATGTCAATTTTTGATAATCTTGTAGTTGCTTTCCAAATTTTCAGAAGGCAACGATGTGATTACCAAAACAACATGATTAACCCAAAAATTGGCATAGTTGAAACCCCTTTAAAATATCGAAGTTTGTGTCTAGTCCTGAATGAAATGGAAACAAATTTTATTTTATATTACAATGACCTAACCATGCAACCTTGTAAAGTTCTCCATTACTATATTTGCCTATTTGTTTAAACTAATACTCTTCACAGAAATAATTGTGTTACTTGTGCACAGAAAATAACACATGAAATTCAGTCTGAAATATTTTACAAAAAGTGTGGAAATAGATAAATAACAGGCGAAAAGTATAAATAAGAATGCTATAAAGAAAGAAAGATAACAAATAATGTACAAAACAATCAGGAAAGACGTCGTACGCATCAAAATGGTCCTGGAGACGACGGTTTTCAGTAACTAACCTAAAGAAATCGCGAAAGATATAAGTTATGATTTACCTTGTCTCCCGAATTTATTTTCTCTAATCCTCTTATAGAAACTGCCTTGTCCAATCCTATGTCACCAGCACACGATTTTGATAAATTTTGAAAAGATCACCAACGTTTGAAACAATCGCGGTCCACGCCGCGGAGTGGTTAACCTGTTGCCACAATGCTACAATTGTGCAACCTCATTCTTCGTTCTGTGTCATTTACGCAGAGGTGCCATTTTTTAAAGATATAGCAAAAAACTTTAAATATTCCTAAACGTCGCGTCGTGTAGATGGTAGGTATATGAAGTACACATCATGCCTGTATTCGTCTCTCTCTCTCTCTCTCTCTCACTCGCTGTCACAATTATGGAATTTATTGCAATTAAAGAGATGCATACGTTTTATTTCAGATTTTACATTATGAGATAAGATTTTTATGCACGAGTCCATATGAATCTACGAAATAATTCGAATAGTAACCTAAAAATCTTAATGTCTGATCTTATTTTGTATTACTTATTAATTTGCTTGTACTTACTCGTAGTGTAATATCTATTTTTATTTTTCCAAAAAGAATTAGATAGACCATTATACGAAGCCGACTGTTTAAAATAAAAAATTATGATGTTCATTTCGTAGTTTGACTCAGCTCATCTCTAACAGCATAGTTTTTTTTAGAAGTCATTTTTTGAAAACAGAAAACTGCTAAGGGGCCCCTCGACTGCGGGGGCCCCGGTGCGCCGCACCGCTTGAACCGGCCTCGCTACGGCCCTGT
>NW_020438948.1:175623-178748 GCF_000699045.2 Agrilus planipennis
ATTCACCAAAAATACATTAATTGTATTGGAAAATATAACATATATAAAATAAAATAAAATTTGTTATTTTAAATTTATTATCTATTCGTGTATTAGATGTCAAACATATTTTGACGTTTTTGATGTATACACTTATACTAAATGAATACATAAATGGAATGAGGACAAAAAGGAAACATTTAAACTTAATTGAAATCAAATGTAAAAGTTTTTGGTTTACCATATTATGTAAACTTAGGAATATTCGTAATAAGTTTTATCTAACTAACTAAAATATCTTGTTTAATCTGTGGTGGACTAAGGGGGATGACGGAGAGGCGGCTCACCTCGGGCCTCTGGTCCTGGAGGACCACGATAAGTTTTTTCTAATTAAATCCCAAACAAGACCAAAAATAGTCATTAGAAAAGGCAGTTTGGTTCGTAATGGTTGTAGTAGTAGTAGTAGTAATAGTAGTAGTATTATTGTATAACAAAAGTTTATGTACTCTAAACCATGTCAATTTTTGATAATCTTGTAGTTGCTTTCCAAATTTTCAGAAGGCAACGATGTGATTACCAAAACAACATGATTAACCCAAAAATTGGCATAGTTGAAACCCCTTTAAAATATCGAAGTTTGTGTCTAGTCCTGAATGAAATGGAAACAAATTTTATTTTATATTACAATGACCTAACCATGCAACCTTGTAAAGTTCTCCATTACTATATTTGCCTATTTGTTTAAACTAATACTCTTCACAGAAATAATTGTGTTACTTGTGCACAGAAAATAACACATGAAATTCAGTCTGAAATATTTTACAAAAAGTGTGGAAATAGATAAATAACAGGCGAAAAGTATAAATAAGAATGCTATAAAGAAAGAAAGATAACAAATAATGTACAAAACAATCAGGAAAGACGTCGTACGCATCAAAATGGTCCTGGAGACGACGGTTTTCAGTAACTAACCTAAAGAAATCGCGAAAGATATAAGTTATGATTTACCTTGTCTCCCGAATTTATTTTCTCTAATCCTCTTATAGAAACTGCCTTGTCCAATCCTATGTCACCAGCACACGATTTTGATAAATTTTGAAAAGATCACCAACGTTTGAAACAATCGCGGTCCACGCCGCGGAGTGGTTAACCTGTTGCCACAATGCTACAATTGTGCAACCTCATTCTTCGTTCTGTGTCATTTACGCAGAGGTGCCATTTTTTAAAGATATAGCAAAAAACTTTAAATATTCCTAAACGTCGCGTCGTGTAGATGGTAGGTATATGAAGTACACATCATGCCTGTATTCGTCTCTCTCTCTCTCTCTCTCTCACTCGCTGTCACAATTATGGAATTTATTGCAATTAAAGAGATGCATACGTTTTATTTCAGATTTTACATTATGAGATAAGATTTTTATGCACGAGTCCATATGAATCTACGAAATAATTCGAATAGTAACCTAAAAATCTTAATGTCTGATCTTATTTTGTATTACTTATTAATTTGCTTGTACTTACTCGTAGTGTAATATCTATTTTTATTTTTCCAAAAAGAATTAGATAGACCATTATACGAAGCCGACTGTTTAAAATAAAAAATTAATTAAAAAATTAACGACTAACATAATTTAATTAAAAACTGGGGACACTTCAACGTTTCATTTCTGTAACCATGTGCTGTGAGATCAGAATCACACAATACACAATATTTTTTTTAACAGAAAAGAATGAAGAAGAAGTTTTATGTTGTAGACTGTAGGGTGGAAATTTTTGTACTATTCAGAATTCTTTATCATTAATTAATGTACAATTTGTATTTATTATTTTTTGAAAAGAAACATAGAGTTGAGGATTATGCATGCTCTGAAATTACGTTGGTTATGAATTGGTTTTTGTCTAAAACGAATCATCAGCGTTAGTTCGACTGAATTAAATTTATAGTTAATCCCTATTATCTGGTAGAAGTTATTGCGCTTTCATTTAGTGCAAAGTTGTTGAAATTTTGTCTTCTTTTGACAATTCAATAATTGTTTATATTAATCTCAAAAAGTTAACTACTTACGTCAACAAAATTGTTAAATAATTCTTAAGATTTAAAATACCTATTTATCAGTAATAAAAAACTTAGAACACGTTTATATATTATTATAAAAAAAATATTAAAAAATGGACCACCTAGCGACATCTATTAATAAAGAGCAAAAGTATGAATATTCAATCCTTAAAATTTTAAGGATCCATATTGATAAGGGAAAGGACGCAGGAAAATGACAAGGGGAGAAAATATAAGAAAAATAGAGGAGTGAAGATATGTGACGGGACTTGGGGAGATTTTGCGGGGGGGATTGGTAAGCGTATTTGGTGTCAAGGTATTTAGAAAGAGGGAGGGAATTAAACTTGCTAGGTAATTGAGGACAGGGAATGAGTGTAGGGGATATAAATATTGGAAAAAAGAAGAGGACAGGGAAATATAGGATAAAAGGTAATTGAGGACAGGGAATGAGTGTAGGGGATATAAATATTGGAAAAAAGAAGAGGACAGGGAAATATATGTTAAAATAGTTAAGATAAAAATATGTATTCGAAATGTAGGAAATGCGTTTATGTTTCAGTTAAGCATGATAATATATACCTAAAAATTGTTGTATTGAGTTTACAAAAAGCAAATTATTAGGCGCCATGTACCGGTGAACAGGCAAAGGGATGTTGCTTTTTTTTAACTTATTTATTTATATGGAAAATATATAAGTATAGAGGGTTTTTTAAAATTTGTAGGAAATGATTTCTATTCTCTATCATAAAGACTGAACCTTCCAAAATTCTTTCTTGTAAACTTTCTAAAAGATACCAACAAATTAAATCTGACGAAGAAATTATTAAATCAGTAGGTAGTTTTATATATTATAAATTCAATAATACCTATTACATGTATATTTATTCGATAGGAATTGTAGTTTACTTATCCAAAAAATTCTTAAACCTTAGGAGGTATGGAAACAGATTACTTATGTCTATACCAGGAGATAAGTACAAATGAGAACGTTATTAAGAAAAAAAGACAAGTAGGTAATTAAGCATAGCAGATACGTCGTACACCTCAAAATGGCCCGGCTCTGGACACTTGATTATATTTCCTAGCTAAA
>NW_020438948.1:185064-192598 GCF_000699045.2 Agrilus planipennis
TAAAGAGCAAGAATATGAATATTCAATCCTTAAAATTTTAAGACAATATACAGAAAACATATTTCTGTTACAATAAAGGATTCTAGAATCAGAGAGGTACAGAGGTTTGTTATTAGTTTAAGTTTTCTATAATAATGATTTTATTATGATTATGTATAGGTACCTATATTGTATTACTAAATAATACATGCGAAATAGACGTAGAAAATTTTTAAATTTTTACCTGATAAAATACATTCGTTTTCAATGTGAAGTGAAAATTAAATCAGTTCTGATTATGATTCTGAATACTTTTAATCAAGGTTTATTGAGCTTTAGATCATTTTGTAAATTTCATATGTAATTGTAAGAAAAAAATTAATAATTTAAAAATGTTTGTACTCAGAACTCAAAATTATATAAAGGTAGTTCTATTTATGCACATTAATTGTTTAAAAATAAACCAAACAACAGTTACTTGTTCGTGTTTGTACAAGCTTTAATTACTTATTAGATTTCATTTTTGTTATCTATGTATTTTTTGAAAACTCACCGGTTATTTAGGAATTTCAAATTTTAATTTTTTTAATGAGTAGGGTCCTCAAAAAAAGTTATGCATGGGGTTGCGAATGTATCTGCCACTGGGTTCAAGCCAATTTTAATTTGTATGATATAAAAGCGCGACAGGGTGTCGTAAGATTACATGTGCTTTGATGAAAATGTGTTTTTGAGAAGTCGAAGGAAATGATTCGTAATTTTGGCCCTTATTTAACCAATAACAAGGTGATGCACTTTGCATTTATTTTATTAATTATTTTCTTCTTGAAAAAGGGCTCACAAGCATGGGCGTAGCGACAGATTTTTTCTAGGGGGGCAGGTTCAATGTGTTTAATTTCTATGTTTCTGAACTTTGTCCCGATACCATGATTTGGGAAAGGGTGAGCTTGCCAGAAAGAGGGCAGTTCCGCCCTTGCTCCTACCTATCTACGATCATGCTCACAAGAAGACTTGTGCATCGAGTCCCGATTGTCTTTTATCCTTTTTTTTTCGAATTTATTTTTTCATTGCTTTCCGTGGGCACTGACCCCAAATGCCCTTATGCAAATCCGTCTATGAGTTCAGTGATTTTTTTAATAAAATATTCCCTTCCAAAGAATCATTTCTTTTTTATACCTACCCTTAATTAATATTAAAAAAACTCCATAAATATTTCTTTTATTGGTCCACACAAAAATATCAGTTGCAGTTTCGTATAGTTGTATATTGGCGTTTACAAAAAACAAACAAAAAAAAATGTTTTACTTCTGGTACCTACATATTTTTATGCGTGAGGAAATGCTAAAATTATCCGATGAAGCTTGTATATTGATAGGTAATAACAACAGATAATATACATAGATATATGTATGTATAAGGCAGTGGAAAATAGGGAAAAAATGCTTTTGTCTTCTCATATTTGATATATAGACTTATTCGTGTGTAAATGTATAATATATACTGGACTGATGACGTTATTATTTAATTTATTTTAATATATTTATTAAAAACCTTTTTTTATCATCTAATTGTAAATAATGGGTATACAGTGTTACGACTAAAATTGATCATAATATTCCTGGAATAATTTTANAAAAATAATCAGTTCAATACATACGGATACATGTACATATAATGAATTTGATTATATGTATATATACTGTACAGTTATTTAACAAAAATACATACAAGAATAGTGCTGTGTATAGTTGTGGTGTATACATAGATTTTTTTTTTACATTTACTTACTTACATAAATACATACCTAAATGTACATAGATATATATATGCGTGTGGTGTTTTGTTTGTTTTCTTTTTTTTGGTATAATTACAATCATACTATATTTTAATTAATTTCATTAATTGATATGTTTCTTTAACGAATTTTGTTAGATATCTATATTAAGTTCAAAACGATGATACGCAATGTACACATTTAAATTAACGATATATTTGATAAATTAAATAATGTACTTTGTTTTTCATAGGGAAATGTTTTTTTATTGTATTGATTTATTCAACCTTTTAATTACTTTTTTGCATTTTACTAGAGTATGGTTGTAACTACCACAAATAATTGTTTTAGAAATTCTACGTTTTGTTTACTTCAAGAGCAAAATTAGTTTAATACTTGTGGAAGTAGTAGGAGCTATTTTATTTGAGTAAAAATTAAATTAATGTGAAATGTATTTAGTATCACATGTGTAGATACTACGAAACATTTGTGTCGAGTTTTTTGTTTCTATTTTTAGGTCAAGATTAAGCTAATTTTGTAAAGAACCGCTAACATCCTAAAAAGTCTTGTTTACTTGGAGTTCTATGTAATTAAGCTAAGGCCGAGCCCTTTTTAGTTATTTAGTTTGCCAGAAGAATAGAAAGTTTGTACTTTGTTTCTCTCAAAAGGAAAGAAGCTTGGCTCCCTTGACCCTCTAAACTGGTTAGCAGGAGAATTAAAGCGATTACTAGGCGGCTTTAACCAAAACGTTGTTGTTAATATTTATTTAGTGTGCTTTAAATAAAGTTATATTCTGTTCTACGGATGTTCTAGGTCCTAGATAATCAATCATATTAACTTTTTTGGCTTAGATTGTATCGTGCTAAATGCCTATCGCTTTTGTTCTTGTCTAGTTTTCTAATGTAATCTAAAATCTTTGATGTGAGATTGGGACGTTTCTTCAGGACTAGGACTATCATCTCGACGGGATCTGACCCTTACAACGTGTCGATGGGTGTTATCTTGTCCATCTGGCGTGAAAGGGCTCGTGATCCCATAACTGGGCGTCATTGCCGTAACAGATGCCAGGCGAGCCTTTTCCGAATTCAAATCTTCAGAATTCGAAAATAAAAGACCAATGTTGAGTTGAGGTATGTCGTAGAAAACCGCCAAAGTTAACATCATGAATGTGATTCCCAGGAAGAGGTAGACTGGAAGTTCAAAAAACATTTTTCTGATTTTATGCCTAAAAATGGCAAAAATCATAGTATGGTAACAACAAATCACTCTGATCGCCATTAAACTTGTTCACTGCGAATACGTGTCTTACCTGCTTTTAATGTGAGCGTTATCAACATGAGAGTGGTTCTTATAATTTGATATGCTAAAATTTGAGAATTTACTCTTCCTAAATGTTCAAAGTAAGTGTCATTAAACCTGAATAATCGGAAGGACGAAGACGTGATAGAAACAAGATACTGGGAAAGGGAAGGGCTACTTTATTATTTATACGAGAAGTTGGCTGAAGACATTTTTCCCTTTCTCCCCTGCCAAATAATTGGTACCTATAATGGCCTGAGATAGAGGGGTTTTAGTCGGTAGGTTTGAGGACACCTTGCTAGGGAATCCGACACTACCCAGTTGTACGGTCGGCTGGGTGTCTTTCGAAGATTTCCCCTGTTCCACGAAAACAAAAAAAAAATGAAGACAGTTGTATGAGATTGTCCATATCACATCGTCTTTTTTAAAAGATGCAGCCGCTCTTTGATGATTGCAAGTAGTAGAGTATCATTTTGTTAGGATCTTTACTAACCATTACTGTATGTCTTTCATTTGATATCACTTACGATCATATACACTAATGGCGAATAGACAATCAAACATAAGGATATTCTACCAAAGCTTTTCATGTAAATAATAAAGTAGATAATGTAAGTCCAATAAATGAAACTTGCAAGGATTTTGAGGGCTGTTATACTTTGTTCAAAGGATTTTGAGAGTTCGGTTAGTTTAGGACAATTTTCAGAGAGTATGTGATATTCTTAGATAGACGCGATTATTAATACGCATTCATGTACCATGAAAAGAAAAACTGCCGACAAAGAAATATGTAATTTCTTCGTTTGGTGAATTTTTCTACTTACCTGTATATATTAGACTCGAAAAATGATCGTCTGCAAGAAAACTTAGCCTTACCTAGCAAAAATTCGTACTTTTTCGCACAAAAATAAATATATAGCTGTGGCGCGTCTTTTAGTCACGCACGTTTGAACAGTATGACCAGTCGTTTCGCACTCTTTTTTAATGAACGTAGAAAAACGACCAAATAGGTGCTAAAATGATGTAAATACAAAAGATTCCAAAGGATCCCAAAATCAAACAAGACTTAAATTCAGTTGAAATGATCGGTAACAGAATAATCCCATATTTTTTTTTTGTTTATCAGTACCGAAAATGTATTATTTGCATGAGGGGTACGCACCTGTTGTGAGTATTTTGTAAAGAGGCCTGTACGGTTGATCGGGAGCATCACCGGGTATGTAATCTCCCAGACCAATCGTTGTTAATGAAATAAAACAGTAATAGAAAGCGTCCAAATAATTCCAGTCCGGTTCTATAGCAGCAAATGCAGCAGCTGGGATCAGCATGAAAATTGTTACCAGAAGAAGGACTAAAAAGAGTAGGGAAAAATTAATTAACGTTATTGTGATCTAAGATATCGTACCAATTACGAAGAGATGAAGGAGTCTTATATTGAACGGTTGGTAGAGATGGCCGAGTCTAGAGTTTAACCATTGAAGGAACCATATCGTCGGTACGAGAAGTCTCTCCACAAGGGCAGACAGTAGTACCAGTGTTAATGGAATTCCGACAACGGCATATAAAATGCAAAATACCTTTCCAGTTCTGCTTAATGGAGTTACATGTCCGTATCCTTAAAAATTGAAAAATAAATAATTCTTGCGTAAGTACGTTAATAAAAAAAGATTTTTTATACCAATTGTTGTTACGACAGTGCTCGAAAAGAAAAGGGATTGTCCGAAACTCCAGTTAGGTTCCCCAGTCACATTTCTAGAAGCCGAAACTCCTCTGTTGCTTGCATAGATTATTTCACTTATCAAATCTTCCAAAGCTGCGTCTACAATAATTACAGGTTACATTTAAATATTAATTTTATATTTATTTTTTTGAAATTGAGTGAAGGTATTAAATTTATTTAGAAAGGAATTTAGTATCCCCTCTACTGAAATTTATTCTAAATCGAGAGCTGTACTAAGAAGAATTTTAATAAAATGAAATCTATACTTTGACTGATGCATTTTTTGTGAAATATATTTTAATATTATAGTAACATGAAATAAAGCACAATGGAATATGTTATTCTGAATTCTCAATTCATGTCAATTGAATTACAATACAGGGGAGTGGGGATGCTATAAAGTATACAGCACTAATGGCGAATCATTACTATTTAATTCTAATTGATTAGGTAATTATGTATTTATTGAAAAAAGGTTTGAATGAAGTACTTTCTTAATCTCTAATGATTGTAACTTTAAGTTTGTACTTTTTGAAATGCCATGATGTAAAATTTTGATGTTATTGGTATCTAATTGTAGGGAATAGAGAAATAGGAATAGGGAATTCCCTTCGAATTCTTTTAGGAAGCATCAATTTTAATGAAAATTGATCCTCTATGAAAGTTATATGTTTCTGATGTGTGCATTTTATCCTTAAGGGATGAGAACAACTTGTTCTGACAAAAAATTGAAAAACAATACATTTAAGCAATACTTGGATAAAATAATATTCCAACATGTATAATAACCTTTTTGCATGGTATGCACTTATGAGTACTGTAAATGTTTCAACCTTTACAAACCACCCCTAAAGGCGAAACCCACAAAAAAAATTAATTAGTTTCAACAGTTTCAAATTTTTTGATGGTACATTTACGATGAATTAAAATCCCCTCTTTGTTAATAATAATTTCCGAACCTATAAAAAAATA
Organism: Agrilus planipennis; assembly: GCF_000699045.2. Classification (NCBI taxonomy): domain Eukaryota; kingdom Metazoa; phylum Arthropoda; class Insecta; order Coleoptera; family Buprestidae; genus Agrilus; species Agrilus planipennis. The sequence continues at coordinate 190,806 of NW_020438948.1, forward strand.
TCCCTTACTACAAAATGTCTAGAAACTTCTTTGTAGGTGTAATCTCCTAAGTTTTATAGATATCCAATCGCACAAGAATTCAATTTGCAGGTAATTTTAAGGATTACAAGGCCTGCAAAACAACCAAAATTATATGCAAAGAAAAACCTACAATTTTATTCAGATACATTTTTTTTGTATATTACATCATTTTTTAGTTATTGCAGAAAAATTTTTTTTTTCAGAAATTTCTGTTTAACATAAATCAAACTTATTTTCAAAAATAAACATTCTAAAGCATTCAAACTCTTAGAATATACTATTAACACCTTACTGAAGCTATTTGTACATGAATTTTGTTTATTTAAGTTCTTGCCGTAACCCCATTGGTTAGACGTTTCTAAAATTAATATCTATCATCTCCATTGAGGTTCTTTCCAATTCAGACCATTTGGTGCAAAAAAAATAAATTCCCAAAAATACATGTATGTGCAGGTACCTACGCATCTTGTACGTAAAGGGAAATTTTGAAAACTTTTTTGTTTGGAGTGTTCGAGGTGGTTCTATTTTTACCATGAAATCGATAAGCTTAGTGTGAAGTAAAAGTTGACTGATAATGAATAAATTAGTACACATACATTCAGCTTTAAATCGATAAGTCCATTTTGGTGTCGGTAGCAAACATATTAAATGAGGTAACTTTAAATAGCATGTAATCGACTACGTACCGGTTTACAGAATACATAGTAGTAATTAATTATCTTGTTATATATATATATACCTAGTCCAAAAAACACAGCATGTCCAATGTTTAATAAAAAAAAGAGAATATTTTGAAATCAGTGGACCGAACGTGCAGTTTACGTAGTTGGGTTCGCAAAATGCTTTTGCAGTGCTGTCAACTGTTTTTTCGTTGGATACGGTAGGAAAAGGCAACACAAACGAAGAGAGTATTGGTGTGGGGATGTTTTTCTTTTTGTTTGGGATGGGAGTCGCCTGGTCGGTTGTGTTATCATTACAGCTCCTAAGCGCATTGGACATTTTGGCTATGGTTGGCAGGATTGCAATATTTGACACCAACTTCAAGGAGAGTTTTTTTAATTATAAATTGAATTCTTGACCTTTGGACTATTTAAAATTAGTTTCCTTTACTGCTGTTGTTCCGTTACTTATTAATATTAATTCATCGAAAGGGCGATACTTTTAGAAACATAAATTAAAAAAAAAATAATTTAATCGTAAATTAATCTTTATCTGGACATGTTCCATACAATTTTCATGTTTTATAGATTTTACTTTTTATTCGCGATACAAACAAGAACTGTTTCATATGCCCCCATAAACCTATCATTATTTTAGTTATTCTGAATTACACCTCGTTCATATTACATTTTCAAGGACTGCCACTTAATATTCCTTGGAAACGCAACGTCAATGAACTTTGGGAAACACTAACATGTGAAGAGGGCGAAATTTACAAATGTTTATACCAGTATAATAAGATAAAACAACAGACAAACGTTTTCCCGACTTATTATTCTTTGCATGGAAAAATCTGGTCCATTTACTGGACCACCCTTAATATCAACCCCATATAACGTAATATTTAAAGGATTTAACATCACATAAAATAATGGAAAGTTATACGACGCTTTTATTTAATGATATAAAAATGTTTATTACTTCGTTCAATTCTAGAGCTTTTATGATTTTTCTCTAGTTGAACTGGATTGCTAAATTACTTACACAAGAAAATTTTATTTCCTGACCGAAGGGTGGTGAAAAATAGCGTACGCGCCAGGGGAGTAAATAAA
>NW_020438948.1:194366-196640 GCF_000699045.2 Agrilus planipennis
CAATTCTGTCAATTGAAAATGAGCGAGCCCGAAAAATAAATTTCGATAAAACTATTGATGATTTTGCTGCTATCAAATCGAGAAAAAAAACGTTTTAGAAATAAGAGCAGGCACTTGATGTTTGTGCAATGAATTCTATAGTGATGTTTCGGGTGATATAGATTTATGGTCAGCAATTAGTAATTTTTTATGGTAGCAATGATAATTATATCAACGGATTTAAGGAAACCATGAATGTAGAAGTATTCGCGATTTCGAGATGTATGCATTCCATGTAACTACGTACCTGATCAAATATATGGAGTATTGTGACAAAAATTGATATAGAAAAAAGTAAAATAAAAAATTATGATGTTCATTTCGTAGTTTGACTCAGCTCATCTCTAACAGCATAGTTTTTTTTTGAAGTCATTTTTTGAAAACAGAAAACTGCTAAGGGGCCCCTCGACTGTGGGGGCCCCGGTGCGCCGCACCGCTTGAACCGGCCTCGCTACGGCCCTGCTGGTTGTTGATTCGACAATTTCCTTGACAAACTCATCTACCAAAAGGTAAAACGTTGAAGTTTGTCTTTGAGAAAAGTTCACATAATGGAGTGTAATACATATACAACATGCCTATAAGCGTTATACATAAATAAACTCTACAAAAACTCCGATAATTGGCAAAAAATCTTGAACTTCTTAAGTTTTATTGATATAAATAAACATAAATCTGTTTCGAGTTAGTTTATAAATACAGTCGATTACACGTTAAAAAACTACCCTTTATCATCTTGAATTATGGATTTAAGTTAGGGGAAAAAAGTTAAATGTACCTGTCATAAATTGTATTCTGATAGCAGTTTATCTGGATTTGGAACTATAGAAAATATTTCTTCGAAAGGGCGATACTTTTAGAAACATAAATTAAAAAAAAAATAATTTAATCGTAAATTAATCTTTATCTGGACATGTTCCATACAATTTTCATGTTTTATAGATTTTACTTTTTATTCGCGATACAAACAAGAACTGTTTCATATGCCCCCATAAACCTATCATTATTTTAGTTATTCTGAATTACACCTCGTTCATATTACATTTTCAAGGACTGCCACTTAATATTCCTTGGAAACGCAACGTCAATGAACTTTGGGAAACACTAACATGTGAAGAGGGCGAAATTTACAAATGTTTATACCAGTATAATAAGATAAAACAACAGACAAACGTTTTCCCGACTTATTATTCTTTGCATGGAAAAATCTGGTCCATTTACTGGACCACCCTTAATATCAACCCCATATAACGTAATATTTAAAGGATTTAACATCACATAAAATAATGGAAAGTTATACGACGCTTTTATTTAATGATATAAAAATGTTTATTACTTCGTTCAATTCTAGAGCTTTTATGATTTTTCTCTAGTTGAACTGGATTGCTAAATTACTTACACAAGAAAATTTTATTTCCTGACCGAAGGGTGGTGAAAAATAGCGTACGCGCCAGGGGAGTAAATAAAAATGCCGCCTGACGTATGAGACAGTTTTTACTTTCCCGTTTTTCTGCCTAGATACGTAATTTACTAATATCATCACGGAATCCAAGTCGTTTTGGCTACGTATATGGGACTTAAAATGTACCTACAACGTCTAACCCACTATTGGTTCAAGCAGAAAATAAAGCTTCCTACATCCCTTCTTGTACTAACCCTTATTATGTCTTGTCCAATTATTATTTAAAGAAAATGTGATAGTGATAGATACTTAGAATTAACATACATATTACTTTTTGTACATTAAATTCCTAGAATTTTATTACTTTTTTCTGTTTTTTAAAAGCTAAGAGGTAAGAAAATTTATTATCTTNTATCCAAGGATGGTACTATAGAATGTCACCTCAAGGTAGGCCTAGTGGCGTCATCTCTTGGTTAGGCCGGAAACTTATCAATCCACCCTCGTATATCGCCTTTTAAGATACGACTTTCTGGCATTAGCTGACCATTAAAGAATGGAACTTATCTTAGAACATTACATCACTAAAATTTTGATGTATGTTTGGTCAAAGGTTCATATATGTAATATACAAGTGTTATGTACTATTATTGCCGATACCATCGGTTTAAGGATAAATACTCTGAATTTCGAATAATCGCTTACAAAATTACGATGTTTACTTAAGGCCTTAAATAAAGTATTTTCGCGTACTTTGTGTGTCTTGTAAAGTATAACGTACGCACAGTCGAAATAGAGTACAATACTTTATAATAAAGTACGGGTGGCAACCCTAATTA